>NC_092338.1:31675000-31762500 GCF_046630445.1 Rutidosis leptorrhynchoides | reverse complement strand
TTCACGTAACTTGTGTTCGTCGATCAGAAGTGCGAGTGGCTTGGTTGCAAAGGTATCGCTTGGATCAAGGCTCCACGTCCAGCTATCAATCCTGTCATTTAAAACAATAGTCGTAATTAGATTATTAAGTTTGTTTAGTTCAGTTAGAGCTTTTTCGCGTGGGGATGAGCCCAATACGTTTGAGCCTTTGAATCTTTCCGTAACCGATGCATCCTTTTTTTAATTCTAGTACAGCAAGTCTTTTGAATGAGTCTTTCAGACAGCTTGAACCGATCCATGTATAGCACCAAAAAGAAATATTGTTACCATTTCAAAGTTTTATTGATATTTACATTGTAATGTAAATTCTCATGATGTCCAAAACCCGAATTTATTATATCATTCCAAATGGTTTTTCCCTTCAACAATCTGCATTGATTGTTAGTATCGAGACCTCCGCAATCTCCGTATATGTTAGAAATAACTTTGACCCAAAACAAATTTTCTTTTTCATTTTTGTATGCCGCCGCCATTTACAAATTAGTGATCGGTTTTTAGTAAAAAAAAAAAGAACCAACGTTGATAAACAATCTGCCACATAAATAGTTTTATAATCTATGCATTAGTATTCAATATTAATGTTTGCGATACAAATATTATTAGTAATAAATAACTTTTTAATAATAACTGTATATACATTTGATAAATATCTATACCAATGTTATCGAATACTAATATATACAATTGACGTGCAATGCACGGGCTCACGTTGGTATTTAATACCGACGCTTTCGATAAAAATACTATTAGTAATAAATACTTTTTTCGCTGTAATTGTACAATATAGTTGATAAAATATAATACTAACGTCATCGAATAATAATTTGTACAACTGTCGTGCAACGCACCGACTTATAAAACTAGTCTATATATATAGCTTGTATAATTTATTTATGGAAATAATGAAAATTAACACCTTATTGACATTATTTTGGGTTATTGTTAAAAATAATTATACGAATACTATTACTATTGGTGATCAAGACTAGGATCTCCGCGTTTGTTAGACGGGGAGTTGATATTATCAACGAGAATGATTCAAAGGAAAGGGACGTTATTGAGAATAAATGTCGTTTTACTTTATTTATTATTTAACTAAATTAAATTAAATACTCTGTATCGATTCGAATATGTAGACAAAAACAAGTCAATATTAAATTAATTAATAATTAAATTACATCTAAATTTTAGAAAGCAACACAGTCTGGCCAAAGCTGGCACCAAATAATAATAAACGTTGACTTCAAATTTGACATATCAAACTATTTTATGAATTATAGCAACGTATCGTTGTTAATAGTTGTTACACCCATATTCCTAATTTATTGTCCAATATTTATTCAGATATACCATATTAATTGTTTATTTTTATAAATATAAAAAATTAAAAAGATTAAATTGAATTAAGATTAAAAATAATTAAAAAGTATGTGTAATACTAAAAAAAAAATATAGTACTTTTATAATATTTTCTTAAACTGTGTATTTTTTATCAGGTGACAATAAATATGGGACGGATGTAATAATTAATAATAGGCAAAGATGATCAAGCATGGATTAGATCCAAACGATTCGGTCACACTTGTCAACAAAGATGAAGAATTCAAGGGTCTTTTGAGTTTTACTCTCCGGTCCGAATTATCATAAATAACCCTCGTAGGAGATGATGATCTCAAAAAGGGTGGTTAAATGTAGACCTACCATCGTTGGGCTAGCCGGTAAGTGATGGCTCAATGGGGCGCTAGGCTTTATTGTTCAAGGAACATTACATGTGATTGCGCCAAGCTTGTAAGTTGTTATACCCCGCGACTCGCGGAGTTTGTTGCCAGGTGTACCGCAACTCGCGGAGCCAGAGTATTCCGGTAAGTCGGGTGATGTGCTTTATAATTCCGATCCGGCGAGTTTAAATATGTGGAGATGATATCTTGTGCAAGATGTATGTGTGTGTGTATGTGTCTCTTTATCTAGGTTTGGTGCCCTATTTATAGTTGAGTCTATTTGTCCTTTCGTGCCATGTAATGGGACAAAAGGGGACATCCTTTTTGTCACACTCTACTATCTGGTTAGAAAAGCTGATAAAGCACTGGTGGGCCTTGGTGCAGCCCGACAGTTGTCTGTACCAACCATCGTACACTCTGCACCACCATCTGTCGGTTGTACTATGTCGAGATTGTGTGCTATCATTTGCTTCGTCCTTAAGTAATCCAGCTGTCATCGTTTTATGCAATACAGATGCGCACACGGATCACACAATTAAGTGTCTCCAATGCTATCTATCTGGGAAACTATAGCATGGGATCCGAATCTACGAACCTAATTGTCTTGGCTACTAAATATGTTCTCAACGATGATCATTCAATCAAGCTTCGTGTCAAGTCTCATCTATGGCTATCAAATAATGGTAAGAAGGTGGTTGGTGATTTTGAGTTATGGAGAGGGGGCGGAAATTTTATATAATCAACTTTGTTGTGATGTTATGAAGTATATCTATTATAAATATTAGTCCCTTTTAAGGGTTGCACGCTCCTTGCGTGCTTATGAATTAAAATTTTACTTTTCGAAAAAAGAATAATTAAAAATAATAAAGTATATAAACTTAAAACTAAAAAATGGACAGACAATGTGACCAAAGGGTTAATTAAGGACGTATGTTTTTAGAGGCAGGGTAAGTTCGTGGCCACCACCAACAAGGTAGCATTATAAAACCCCACCTGAACCACAACCTCTAGTGGCCACCACAACATGGTGGTGGTGCACCATCGAAGGCCACCATCGCGGTTAAATCCTGGGAGCAAAGGACACAATAGGAGTGGCAGATCACGACACAAGAAAAAAAAAAAATCCAAAAGAACCGTTGACTTTCCACCACAGGAACAGTGGTACGGAAAAGCTACGGCCGCCGAAAGCACTCACATCCGTCGCAGAGAAACAAGCGGCAACCGTAAAAAGCGAACTCATTAGAAAAGGAAAACGCACCCGCATCGAGGAGAAGAAGACCAAACAAACTGTTACCTATGTTACAACGAGAACGGCGGAGGAGATGGTGAAAACCGTCATATCACCTAACTACCACCGTTGATAACCGAGGACGATCTCCGGCGAGAAAAAGAGAAGACAAAGAAAGGGAGACTACCAGAAGAGGGCACCCTCCGGACCGCCGTGAGAGGCCGATGGCCGGAGGTAAACACGAAACAGTATAAAAGATTAACGGAATAAAGTACGTGGCACAAAAAAGGAAGGGAGCAAGGGTTACCTACACTAATCACTCGGAGATGAGAGGCTGCAACAATCTGGATGAAGCAAGTCCTTAACAAGAAGGAGAAGGGAGTCTGCAACCAAGAAGGAGATGGGTGGCGGCTGCATAATTTGAAAATTAGGATTAACAATTGTATCCTTGTACGTAATACTTGTACGTGATACTTGTATTATTAGAGTAATAATTTTAGTAAATTCCATCTTTTGTAAGCTAAATTAATGTAATTTTAATCTAGATGTTTAATCAAAAACTTAAATTTATATACAGGGGTGTGTGGTTGGAACGATTATATTGATAACAAGTAGATGTGAAGAATTCACAATTGCTCAGATACAATGAAGAGCTATTTTTTCATTTATTTACTTCCGGCAATCATCTACTAAATTTGGTACGTACAGTAGTGATTCATTCATTCATTCATCTTTAACAAATGTAATACAGTAATTTATATATAGTATATGTTTATGACCAAAACCAAACATATCAATACATACACAGAGGTGAAAAAGAAGCAGTTTTATTAGCGATAAGCTTACGTGAGATAGCAGATAAAATAGGATAGTTTGTTTAATATTTGTTGATTTGACTTTGTTTTCATATACACATCATCCGTTGTTGCCACTGGTACATACATTCATACACACTAATTAAACAATGATCTATCAATCTTTATAATTCAAGTAGGCTATTTCCTAAATTTGGCCTTCAAGGGTTTGACTATCAGCAAGTATCTTAGTAAATAGTAAGTATATCATATAAATACCTTATAATACTAATTGTTTCAAATGACTACATAAAATCACTCATTTTTTTTTAACTTTTTTTTTATGTGATTTATTATGTGTTACAGGTATTGGGACAAATGACCATTATATCATTTACAGATACTGTTTGTACAATATAGGCTAGTCTTCTTAACTAACTTCATTGTATAATCATCATCAATGAATAAACTTATGTTTATCTACTTGAGCCTATTTCTTTTAACATTGTTGATTTTGTTAGATGAAGGTTTTGAATCAAGATGAGACTCATTTACTATACAGTCTCGTTTTTTGGTGAAGTTGCAAACGATGCAAAATTCGTTGTTCTGTTCAATGTGGTTGTCAAGATCAATGCTAATACGCTCGGTCTCAAGGCTCCTCTTTGTATAGATTTCTTGTATTTATTCTTTACAAGGTGTTACAGTAAGACAAAGTTATTCTCACTAAAAAGTATAATCCTTTATCCATAATTTACTCTTTTTGGCTTTGTGATCAATTCTGATCAATGTCAATGTAATGCTGCCGAAATCTACCGTAACACAAGAACAGAAATCAGAACAATGTATTTTAAGAAGTTAACATACTATAAGAATATTAAACAAACCAATTAAGAGTTTAATCTTACTCGTAAGCACGTTTGAAAAGTTTAGCATTTGAGTACGCGTGTAATGCCACACGTCTTGGGTATGGACATGGCAACAACAGGGTTGGCCCCAAACTTAGCAAGATGTGGCTTGTGGCGGCAGAGACATGGGAGATGGACGTGATGCATGACTTTGCAGCAATTGTGAGTGATTGCAGGTGGATGTGCACCAGTAATCTCTGAAAGACATTTAAGGACATCAGTCATTTACACATTGCAAACATATAGTTGCTGCTAACTGATACAATTAGTGCTATTGTCAACACAAATTTCATGAGAATATTGGCTCTAATTGCTACCCTATTTAATTAATGGTTGCGTTTACTGGTGTGTTTGTGTTTGTTCATGACTCCATGTTAGAGGGTTTATAGGAAATTAAACTGAACTAATGACTACTTGACTGGATGTGGGCATGTGAATTTGGTCCATGATTATTACAACTAGCGAAATAGTCGACCCCTCTTTCGCTGGGACAAAAAGAACAACAAAATGAAGAATCTACCCCTAAGCTACAGTACTCAAAATGACATTTTTAAGGCATATAGGGTATGATTGTCAAAACTAGCTACTAGCTTTTAACTTGTAGCTGGTAGCTTTTAGCTTCTAGCTTGTAGCTTTTAGCTGATAGCTGGTACCCGTTAACTTTTAGATATATTTTGGTGTTTGGTAGAGTAACTGAATCTGATAAATAGAGAGTAAAATGAAAAAAAAAAATTAGAAGATAAAAGCTAAACGCTAATTCTAGTAGTTTTTAGTTTTTTTCCTCTATTTAAAAGTTTTGAGCTCTTTTGACAAACTAGTTTTTTTTATTAAATATGAGTTTTTTCATACAAATTAAAAAGCTTCTAAAAGCTTCTCGCGAAACATACCCATAATGTTAGCTATTGGCTAACCCGTGACCACTAATTAACTAAACTAGACTGCTAGTAGAATAAAACTAGTTATTGAACCCTCGCTTCGAGCCGGGGGTTCGATTTTTAATGTATTTTATTGCGTTTAGTAAAATTATATTGTGGCTAACGATGATGTCGTTGAAGCACAACTCGAGTCGAACTAAAAGGTATAACCCGTGAGATATTTAAATGTTATTTTAAATTAACAATATATGTGCATCTCCGCGTTTCGCTATGGAATTGTCGACTTTTAAAAATTTAACGCAAAATCAACGTTTATGAAAAGTACCCCAAATATTTTGCGTTTTTTAAAAAGCGTCCGTTTTGCGTATAGCTAGTAACATTGTGTTCCTAAAATTATTTCGAGTTTAACGATGGTGTCGGAAAAATTTAACTCGTTGCGAGCGAGAAGATATGACCCCGTTGAATATTTGAGTGTAGTTTATTTATGATTTTTTTATGAAAATGATAATATTTGACACTTTACCCCCTGTTTGGGGGGTCTATTTGAATTTTTCAAAAAAGTGTGGAGGCCTTTGTTGGTAAAATGAAATTCAGTTAAAATTAAAATAAAAAAAAAGGTGAAAAGTCGAAAATGCCCCTTGTACTATTCATAACTTTTGTCTATTAGTTAATATGTAAATATGGAGCGAGAAGATATGACCCGTTGAATATTTGAGTGGAGTTTATTTAAGATTTTTTTATGAAAATGATAATATTTAACACTTTACCCCCTGTTTGGGGGTCGATTTGAATTTTTCAAAAAAGTGTGGGGGCCTTTTTGGTAAAATGAAATTCAGTTAAAATTAAAAAAAAAAAAGTTGAAAAATCGAAAATGCCCCTGATACTATTCATAACTTTTGTGTGTTAGTTAATATATATATATATATATATATATATATATATATATATATATATATATATATATATATATATATATATTATCATAACAGGTACATCGCATAGTAAATTAGTAATTACAGTAAAAAAAAAAATAATAATAAGAATAAGTAATTACTACCCATGAGACCGTGATAAGCAACGATTGGGGGACCGTAATTGTTGCTCGAATTTTGCTCCTTTAACATTGGATCACCACACGAATTATTCATTTTGTATGTACAACGTACTTTTACCACCCTTTTGTTCTATTTCTTCAATCTAATAATTTCATTTCTCTTACTATTTTTGTAAAGTTTTACTTCAATATCCAATATCCATTTTAATCAAGAAACTTCTGAGAAATATGTTTTTTCATATGTAGACTAGTTATTATCATCTAGCTTATTGTTTATACTTTTAGGTTGAAACTTTTGGTTTCTGTTATTTATATTGTGAGACAACAAACTAAGAATGGGTAATGATGATGATAAGGATGATGAAAAATCAGCATCAACATCTGCTACTACAATGCAGGAAGAAGATTTCTCTGATTCGTCCTGTTACGCCACCGAAGATGATGATGACATTCACATACAATTGGGTCCAAAGATGAGCATCAGAGAGCATCTTGAAAAGGATAAGGTTATTTGATTTGCCAGCTCTGGTTAATTATCAATATAATTTGCTATCACAATGTAATTTGTATATGAATGTTTTTTAGTTTTAATTAATCTCTTGATTGTATATATGTCTATGGTTGTTGTTGTTATGTTACATTTGATTTGATCAGGATGATGAGAGTTTGAGAAGATGGAAAGAGCAGTTGCTTGGAGGTCTTGATGTTGCCCAAGTTAAAGGTAATTATCATGTCAGATTACAAAATATGGGGATATATTTTTTATATATTAAAGGAGTAAGATATAATCTTTTAAATTATATATATAGTATAGTATAGAGTATAAACTTTCCACATATATATTATTCCCAATATGGGGATATGTTTTTGCACGAGGTCAGAGAAGCACGTCTTTCTTTGGTTGAAGAAATGACATCATACGTCTCCATACCTCGCGCAGGGGCGGAGCCAGAGTAGTGCAGCCGGGGTCAGCCGCCCCGACGAACGAAATTTTTTTAGTGTGTTTATATGTTGCAGTTCGACATTTTTTGCCCCGTTATTGTATTCTTTTCATTTTTTACGTGTTGCCCCGTTAAAACAAATTCCTGGATCCGCCACTGACCTCGCGAACGCGGGATTAAGTGTTGTCATTATAACGTTGTTGTAATATAATATATGTGTGTGTTACACAATTGTTTAACTGATTAATTTATGACGAAGATGTGATAATGATATGTCGGGCAATTTTTATTCATTATCAGATCAAGAGGAACCGGACGTGAAGATACTGAACCTTACGATCGTGGCTGAAGGTAGACCGGATATAGTTCTCGAAATTCCCCAGGATGGTCACCCTAAGGGCCCATGGTTCACCCTCAAAGAAGGCTGTAAATACCATTTGAGGTTCACAATCAGGGTCACCAATGACATTGTTTGTGGCCTTAAGTACACTAATATGGTATGGAAAAGAGGGTTAAAAGGTAATCGATTTCAATCCCATTCAGCACGTACATTTGATACATCATGCTTCTTTTCGGTTTTGAATAGTCGTGTGTTTTTGTAGTTGAAAACTCGAAAGAGATGCTTGGAACGTTTAGCCCACAAGCAGAGCCTTACGTACACGAAATGCCCGAAGATACAACCCCCTCTGGAATATTTGCTAGAGGATCATATACTGCAAAAACCAGGGTACAGTAATAGTCTCATACAGTATATACTTAACAGTGCCTAGATACATGGTCAATATGGTTGGGTTATGGGTCAAATTGGTAAGCTTTTGGTCTAGTTGATCAAACTGACCCAAAACAGTTTACTATAAACCTTCTTATTACACTATTAAACAAAAATTTATATTATTTCATTACTTTTAAAAAAAATGATTTAGGAGTTTTTATCCTGGGGTGGTTAGAGAAAAAAGTCAAAGCAGTCAAATGATACCCGGATAGACCTCGCATATTTGAATAATAATTACAAGGGGTAGCCTGAATAGGAAAACCTTATCGGTTTACCTGTAGGCCATTTTTGACCAGTTTAACTATTTTATTTACACTTTTTAAAAAAAATAAAAATAACCTGAACTGAATCAGTCCACTTATATTTGGCTGGCTGAAATAGACCCTTATACGACTTAATATTCTGATATACACTGTTTGGTTTGTACCTCATTGATTCATATGTATATTGTCCTCAGTTTGTAGATGATGACAACAATTGCCACCTGGAGCTGAACTATACTTTTGAAATTCATAAAGAGTGGGACAAGTAGACCGATCGATCAACATTATTACCATAAAGGACTATTCAACGGATCATGAATAACCGAAACTTTTGTCATGGATGATATCGACACTCTTTATATGGCGAGAGCTGTGTCATTAGCACGTTGATAAATATATACATATAATCTATGTCTATAAGAGGAGTTAGCACAACTCCTGTTTCGGATATGTTGCAACAAATAACCCTGTGTTGGGGATTGATGGAAACTTGCTGTTTTTATTTATTTTAACTATAAATGTGTAGTTATTATGTCAAAATTTACATTGATTGTTTCATCTTTTTCGTATTAAGACATAAATTTCTTGTTTTACAACAATTTAACCGATCCAGGCTCCACCCCACCAGCAATTGGTACAAATGGAACTTTCATGGTTCAGTAAAACATATATTATGAATAATAAATACAAGTATAGAAAGATAAACGAGAAGGAATACAAATTTCTTGTGTTTGGTTGTTGGAATAGTTGAGTAAATGTGTCGTGCAAGCACATTATTGAGATAGTATGGACGGATTGTTTATTCGCCCATAAATCACAATCATTACTTGTTACTTCTATGATCAAATTACTTTACTATTACTATAATATTCATAATCAAATCTCATGTCTACTAAATTATTCCTTTTTTATAATTTAATAATTAAAATATGAAATTGAAATTGACACTTGCATTGAACTATAAATATTGTTATTTGAAATTTGAAATATAATAAAATCACAACTAAAACGTAGTTATTGTAAAGAAGCTAAAGCCTAGTAAACACGTTAAAGCGAAAGGGAAAAAAGCTTACTCCTCTTTTCATTCAAGTTTCAAAAATACGACGCATACCATTGATTGTTTTGCTCTTAAGATGAGGAGAGAATTAACTTTCTCCGGCCTTCGATTCCCCTTAATTATAAAGAGTCTTACAATCGGTACTAACTAGAAAAACAGTCTTCTTTCTAAGAGTAGGTGTGGAGCGCATTTTGCGAGAAACTTGCAAGTACAGCTTGGGGGGACGATCGTCGACCTAACCTTATGAGTATTTGGACTATAACGGTTATAACACTTCTGATGAACAATAACTCATTTTTAACAGTTATAAGATTAAGAAGATGATGATCATCCCAATGGTAAAAAGGCTGCCCACAAATGAGAATATGGGATAGCTCTAAAAACCCTTTACATTTTCAAGCGTGAGAAAGAAATGACCTGAAATAAGATTTTGATCTATTGTTCTTTTTGATAAAAAAAAATTTAAAATATTCTATAAAATTAATGAGTTATAATTCGACCCTGAAATATTGAGCCCTAGATTGACTTCGAGGGGGGTTTTTAATTGGATCCATTCAGGATTCGAACTCGGTTAGTCTGCTCCTTAGGATGGTTTAAGGATCAAGTTCCTGCAATATGATTCGGGTTTTTTTTTTCCGAGAAAATACGTGCTTACGTGTCAAATGATCGCGAAGGTGGAAAAATAGTTTTCTTATTTATTTGTATATGTAGGATAGGATATGGGATAAAGAATATAGCCCGATCTTAGATCGATTTTCGAGTACACACATGATCCTTGCAGTTGATCAAATAAGTCGTCAATTCTCGGTAGTGGATACCGATTCTTGATAGTTAACTTATATATATATATATATATATATATATATATATATATATATATATATATATATATATATATATATATATATATATATATATATATATATATATATAATAATAATAACTAGTTGTGGAGCCCTCGCTTCGCGCCGGGGCCTCCGTTTTGAATGCGAGTTAAAAAAAAAAAGTCTTGATCTAGAATTTTTTTCGACATCTAACATTGAAGGGTTGTTCCTTTTGTGAAAGTTGTTTCTTTAAGAATGTTTTTCGACATCTTTTGGTAGCATTGAAGGGTTGTTCATTTTATGAAAGTTGCCTCTTTTATCGTTGAGGAAGAAAAAAGAGGGGAAAAAAAGTTAGTTGATTTTTTTGTAAAAAATGATTTTTTTCGACATCTTTTAGTAACGTTGAAGGGTTGGTTCTTTTACGAAAGTTGCTTATTTTATCGATGGCGACAAAAAAAAAGTAAAATGACGAAAATACCCCTGATTACTATTGATGAATAGTGAAACAGTGTTTTGTCTTTTAAATAGTATATAATAAATATAAATAATAATAAGAGGGTGGTGAGTTTTAAAAAGTTTGGTGTCACATATATAGAACCAACCAAAAATCGCGGACCACGAGACACGAGTCACACGATGTCTTTGAAAATGGTTCGCCTCAACTTCATTCTACCCGTTACTTCGTATTCTTGCGCCTATTGTCACAATCCAACAATTTTATGGTCCAACCCACTAAGTTTATGGCCCAATATGTGAAAATCAAAGAAGGCCCAAGAACCTCATGGAAGTTCACTAGAACTTTCCTATGAGTTCTTCCATGGAATGGTATAGAATGTCCATAGAAATATATAGATACATGAAGCTTCTAGTTCTTAGATCTTAGCCATCCATTGTATTTAATCCTAGCCATCCATTTTGTGAGATGAGTAGTATAAATAGGGGTGGCCTCATTTGGCACACCACACCTCAAAACTCAAGTATTCTCTCTTGTAAAGCTTTCATAATCAATATAAGTATTTTCTTTAAATTCTCACTTGTTCTCTATTTTGTTCTCTTTTAGTCACTTGAATCATTGGAAGGTCCGAGCTAGGCTGACTTAGTAGAGACTAAGTGCCGCACGGTGAGCTTATCGAGATAAGTCCGTGACATTTGGTATCAGAGCAAGGTCGATTCAAGGAGATGGCAACCGAGACCGAGAAGAATGTGAGCGCAACAAGTGGTGTGATGGGTGATGAGACTCGTGGTCGGGTAGAGACTCGCCAAGGAGCCAAGAATAACCGAGGTACGTCCAAAGACTTTATCGCAAACTTGGACAAGAGGATCATGGATGTAGAGACATCCATGGACGACGTGAAAGCAAAGGTCGAAGACGTCCACCAACGTTTGAATGGCTTGGACGGGGACTTTGACGAATTGAAAGATGATTGCAAGAGTGCAATCAACGTGCTAGACGTTGACATGCGACGTGAGATCCATGACTTAAGGGGTATGCTCATGGGTGAGATTACGAAGTTGCGAGGCGAAATGGAGGGGGAGGTCTCCACTATTCACCAACGCCTCGTGGATTTACAAACCAACATGAACTCTTGTTTGAGATTCATGGCTAGTGGGGGTGGCAACACTGGATGCAATGCTCTGAAGGTGGACGTTCCCAAGCCGTCACCGTTCGTGGGGAAGCGGGAAGCCCGAGCGGTTGATGATTTTATATGGGAGATGGAACAATACTTGGAGGGAGTCAACATAGTGGATGATGCAATGAAGATCAAGACGGCAACCCGTTACCTGAAGGATACCGCAGCGTTATGGTGGCGTCGTCGATATGGAGATGTCTAGAAAGGTACGGTTACTATTGATACTTGGGATGATTTCCTTACTGAACTTAAGAATCAATTCTACTCCAAGAATGCTCAAAAGGATGCGATGAGTCGTCTACGTAAATTACATCATTCCGGGACGATTCGGGAGTATATTAAAGAATTCACGAACCTTAGCCTGGAGGTCCCAGATATTCCCGATGATATTCTTCTCTTCTATTTTCTCGATGGTTTGCAACCTTGGGCTAAAACGGAGTTGGAGAGACGAGGAGTCCAAGACATTGCCACCGCAATTGCTCAAGCGGAGGCACTAGTCGACCATGCTAATAGGAAAGATTCGTTCAAGTCAAAAGATAAGAAGGTGAGCCATGAGAAAGGTGGGGGAGATAAGCCCGCACAATCAAGGAATGATAATACACGTAAGCCACCAACCGGGAATAACAAGAGCATAAAAACTTCTTACAAGAATGATGGATGTTTCATATGTGATGGACCGCATAGAGCCCGAGATTGTCCGAAGAAAGCTAGCCTTCATGCTATGGAAGCTCAAAAGGCGGGTTGTCAGGATGAAGATATGTGCATGGGATCGATGCAAATACTCAACGCTATCAAGGCCAAGGTGGAGGTACCCAAAGTAATGGCTAAAGGACTCCAATTTGTGGAAGTTTATGTTCGAGAAAACCGGGTACGAGCTTTAGTAGATACGGGAGCTACTCATAACTTTGTCTCCACCGAGGAAGCTAAGAGATTGGGGATTAAAGAGATAAAGGAGGGCGGAATGATGAAGACGGTGAACGCGAATGCTAAACCGATTAGTGGGGTGGCTAAAGATGTGCAAGTGAAGATTGGAGAATGGGAAGGAACGATTGATCTATCGGTCGTGCATATAGACGACTTCAATTTAGTACTTAGGATGGAGTTCCTAGATAAGGTACGCGGTTTCTCTATGCCGTTCGCTAACTCACTGTGTATCTTGGATGGTGGGAAAACTTGTATGGTGTCAACCGAACGTGGAAGCAAGAGTGCATCCAAGTCACTTTCGGCCATGCAATTCAAGAAGTGATACAACAAGAATGAGACTTGCTATTTAGCGGTAGCAAGGCAAGAGACGGCCGAAGAAAAGGGAAAACTAGAGGTACCCAAAGGAGATTGAGAAAGTCCTTTATGAGTTCAAGGATGTCATGCCTAAGGAGTTACCAAGGAAGCTACCACCTAGGAGGGAGATAGACCATGCGATCGAGTTGGAGCCGGGATCAAAACCACCTTCCAAAGCCCCTTACTGAATGCCCCCACCCGAGTTGGAGGAGTTGCGGAGACAACTCAAGGAGTTATTGGATGCGGGATATATCCGTCCCTAAAAAGCCCCGTATGGTGCTCCGGTGCTATTTCAAAGAAAGAAGGATGGGTCCTTGCGGATATGTATAGATTACCGGGCACTCAACAAGGTAACTATCAAGAACAAATACCCAATCCCACTTATTGCTGATTTGTTCGATCAACTTGGGAAGGTGAGATACTTCTCCAAGTTAGACTTGAGATCGGGATATTATCAAGTCCGAAATGCCGAAGGAGATGAGGCTAAGACCACATGCGTGACGAGGTATGGCGCTTATGAATTCCTAGTCATGCCCTTTGGTTTAACCAATGCCCCTGCCACATTTTGTACTTTGATGAACAAATTATTCCACCCGTTCCTCGACAAGTTTGTCGTGGTGTACTTGGATGACATAGTCGTGTATAGCGACACCATGGAAGATCATGTGAGGCACTTAAAGCAAGTATTCCAAGTACTAAGGGACAACGAGTTGTATGTGAAGCTAGAGAAATGTTCATTCGGATTAGAGAAGGTGGATTTTCTTGGACATAGAATTAAAAATGGGAAGTTACTCATGGACGGGGCTAAGGTCAAGGCAATTCAAGAGTGGGAGGCACCAACGAAGGTGACTGATTTACGATCTTTCCTTGGTTTAGTAAACTACTATCGTCATTTTATCAAGGGATACTCGGCGAAATCGGCTCCATTGACAGAATTGTTAAAGAAGAATAAAGCTTGGTTGTGGGATGAGAAATGTCAAGCAGCATTCGAAGAGTTGAAAGGAGCGGTCATGGAAGAACCGATGTTGAGACTTTCGGATGTGACCATTCCGTTCGAGTTACACACAGACGCATCGGACTTTGCTATTGGAGGAGTTCTAATGCAAGAGGGTCACCCGATCGCGTTTGAAAGCCGGAAACTTAATGAGGCAGAAAGGAAGTACATTGTGCAGGAGAAGGAGATGACGGCGGTGGTTCATTGTTTGAGGACATGGAGGCATTATCTTTTGGGATCAAGGTTCGTGATCAAGACGGATAATGTGGCAACGAGTTATTTTCAAACCCAAAAGAAGTTGAGTCCCAAACAAGCTCGTTGGCAAGACTTCCTAGCCGAATTTGACTATGTGTTGGAGTATAAGCCTGGGAAAGCCAATGTGGTAGCTGATGCCATAAGTCGTAAGGCGGAGTTTGCAGCG
The DNA here is from genome assembly GCF_046630445.1 of Rutidosis leptorrhynchoides. Taxonomy (NCBI): domain Eukaryota; kingdom Viridiplantae; phylum Streptophyta; class Magnoliopsida; order Asterales; family Asteraceae; genus Rutidosis; species Rutidosis leptorrhynchoides. Next base: position 31,747,706 of record NC_092338.1, on the reverse strand, counting down.
ATCACAAAACCACAATTCTTCCTTCAAGATCGTATAAAGGAGGGATTAGAGCATGATCCTATAGCCAAAAACCTTGTTGGATTGGCTCGAGATGGGAAAGCGCGAAGATTTTGGCTCAAGGGTGATCTATTATTCACCAAAGGAGACCGGTTATATGTGGCTAAGTGGGGTGATATTAGACGGACAATCTTGAAGGAGTGTCATGATTCAAAGTGGGCTGGTCATCCAGGTATCAAGAGGACGCTGTCATTAGTAGAAGGCACTTATTATTGGCCAAGGATGGAAGACGACGTAGAGACGTACGTGCGGACATGCCTAATATGCCAACAAGACAAGATAGAGCAACGCCAACCAAGAGGACTATTACAGCCGCTACCTACACCGAAAGGACCATGGGAGAGTGTTTCCATGGACTTCATTACTTGCTTACCCAAGTCGGAAGGGTGTGGGAGTATTATAGTCGTGGTAGACCGGTTTTCTAAGTATGGTACCTTCATAGCCGCATCATCCGAAGTTACCGCGGATGAAACCGCAAAACTATTTTTCAAGAATGTGGTGAAGTATTGGGGGATACCGCATGTGATAGTAAGTGATCGAGATCCGAGGTTCACGAGGTGTTTTTGGACGGAGTTGTTCAAGATCATGGGGACAGAATTGAATTTCTCCGTGAGTTTTCATCCCCAAACGGATGGACAGACGGAAAGGGTGAATGCACTATTGGAGCTCTATCTTCGACACTATGTAAGTGCAAATCAACATGATTGGGCTAAGCTTCTTGATATTGCTCAGTTCTCTTATAACATGCAAATGAGTGAGTCCGCGGGGAAGAGTCCTTTTGAGTTGGTGACAGGACGCCAACCTTTGACCCCGAATGCTTTGGCCGCTTCATATGATGGAAGCAGCCCAACCGCTTATAGAACGATGAAGGAGTGGCACGAACAAGCCGACTTGGCGCGAGCATCACTAGATAAGTCAGCCAAGAAAATGAAGAAATGGGCGGATGAGAAAAGACGACATGTTGAGTTCAAAGTTGGGGACCAAGTGATGGTGAAGCTTTTACCTCAATAATTCAAAACATTTAGGAAGGTGCACAAAGGATTGATCCGGAGATATGAAGGCCCATTCCCGGTACTTGGACGTGTTGGGAATGTATCTTATCGAGTTCAACTACCGCCCAAATTAAAGATTCATCCAGTCTTCCACGTAAGTTTTCTAAAACCTTATCATGGAGACGAGGAAAACCCAGAACGAGGAGTTTCCAAACGTGCACCAATGGCAGTTGCGACTTAGTTTGATCGTGAGGTGGAAGATATCTTGTTGCATCGAACGGTACGAAGACGAGGTGTGCCGAGCTATAGAGAATACCTAGTTAAGTGGCGTAACTTACCCGATAGTGAAGCAAGCTGGGAGGCCGAAGACTTATTGTGGTAGTTCACAGACAAAATCAAGAAGTATCACGAGGATCACACGACGAGGACGTCGTGAGCTTAGGTGGGGGAGAATGTCACAATCCAACAATTTTATGGCCCAACCCACTAAGTTTATGGCCCAATATGTGAAAATCAAAGAAGGCCCAAGAACTTCATGGAAGTTCACTAGAACTTTCCCATGAGTTCTTCCATGGAATGGTATAGAATGTCCATGGAAATATCTAGATACATGAAGCTTCTAGTTCTTAGATCTTAGCCATCCATTGTATTTAATCCTAGCCATCCATTTTGTGATATGATTAGTATAAATAGGGGTGGTCTCATTTGACACACCACACCTCAAAACTCAAGTATTCTCTCTTGTAAAGCTTTCATAATCAATATAAGCATTTTCTTTAAATTCCCACTTGTTCTCTATTTTGTTCTCTTTTAGTCACTTGAATCATTGGAAGGTTCGAGCTGGGCTGACTTAGTAGAGACTAAGTGCCGCACGGTGAGCTTATCGAGATAAGTCCGTGACACTATGCATAAAAAATTTAAAAAACGAGTAATTAATAAATTAAAATATATAAAATTAAATTAATTTATAAAAACGAATTAAAATTAAATAGATGGCGTGCTCTGTTGCATATTCATGGTATAACATGGTCCGAGGGCTAATGTCGCCGCTCCTTCCTTAATCCTTACAACCACCACCACCTCCTCTTCTTCTTCTTCATGTAACTTTGCTTTCTTCACAAGCAAGATCACCCTCCCCATAAAAATCAAAATTAAAAAAATTAAAATTCAATCCTATCTTCTTGGGATTCAATCAATCCAACAGTCAAACATGGTCGTATTCTTTCTGTTACATCCGATTTATTAGTTTCCTCAATCTCATTACTCTTGATTTGAGATTTGTACTGGTTTTATATGTCTTCTTGATTAATTTATTGGAAGAACAAAGTTATTTAAAAAGAAATTGGGGTGGTGGTGAAATTGAAACTGGATGTCTAAATTCGAGGAAGGTGTTGTTGTATCTGATCATTGGCTTCAAAGTCAGTTTACACAAGTTCAACTTCGTACTCTCAAATCCAAGGTTTTATCTTTTTCTAATTTTATTTACTGTTATATTGACTTCATTTGTAATCTTGTATTTGATTCAGATAATGATCTGGTATATTTCATATGCTGTGTTGATGTGTATGTGTAGTTTATATCATCAAAGAATGAAAATGGTGAAATTACTGCTTCCAATTTGCCTATTTTGCTAGCAAAAATCAAGCCTTTTAATGATTTATTCAAAGAGGATGAAATTGAGGATTTATTGTCTCAATCTGGTTTGGATTTCACCAGTGGAATTGATTTTGAAGCCTTCCTCAGGGTAAAATCTTTCATTTATTTCTTTAATTTTTCATAGTTATAAATGTAAAAAAAAAAAAAAAAAAAAAAGCTCAATTGCATTCATGAGCAGGCTTATTTAAATCTACATTCCCAAGCTGCTGCGAAATTGGGTAGTTCGAATAATTCGTCTTCGTTTCTTAAAGCAACTACTACAACCCTACTTCACACCATTGATGAATCTGAGAAACAATCTTATGTTGCTCATATCAATAGTTATCTTAGAGACGATCCATTTATGAGCCAATTTCTTCCCATTGATCCAGCTGCCAATGAATTGTCTGAACTTGCTAGAGACGGCGTTCTTCTATGGTACTACATATTTAATTTTTTCATTTTTTTTTATTAAATTATGTTTTTTATTTAATATGTATTATCTTTTGTTATAATGAAGTAAGCTTATTAATGTTGCGGTGCCTAATACGATTGATGAGCGTGCAATTAACACAAAACGAGTACTTAATCCGTGGGAAAGAAATGAAAATCATACTCTTTGCCTCAACTCTGCCAAGGCTATAGGATGCACAGTTGTAAATATTGGCAACCAGGATTTGGTTGAAGGAAGGGTAAGCTATTATTTACTAGTGTATATTTGTAGTTATGTTGATAATGTGATGTTATTAATAATAAATTTTTGACTTATTATGTTTTTTTTTTTCAGCCTCATCTGGTTCTTGGCCTAATATCTCAGATTATAAAGGTGGAATTTTTTCCAATTATCTTAAAATACTCTTATGCGTTAGTAGTTACTCCATTTTTTTGTTAATCTTAGGTTAATAGTAAGTATTAATACATATTGTTATTTTTGAACTCCAGATACAACTGCTGGCCGATCTCAATCTCAGAAAGACCCCTCAACTTGTGGAATTGGTGGAGGACAACAATGTACATAATTTGTAAAGATTTATATTTTAATTTTTTTGAGCACTATTCTTGGTGTGTTTTTATTTGCATATATAAATATAAATATAAATATAAATAATGTATTGTTGCTATAAATAACGTGCAGGATGTTGAGGAGCTTATGGGATTAGCACCTGAAAAACTCCTATTAAAATGGATGAATTTCCACCTTAAGAAAGCAGGGTACAAGAAACCAGTTACAAATTTTTCGTCCGATCTCAAGGTACTTTTAGTGTTACAATGAAATAGTAGTTATCATTATGGTACAACTTTAGCACAACAGGATATGATGATAGTTTAAGATGAAACTAAATGCCTATTAAGAATGAAATAATGAATGCCGTAAGAAATATGTTCACGGTGTTGTTTTTACATATGTAGGATGGGGAAGCTTATGCTTACCTGCTCAATGTTCTTGCACCAGAACATTGCACCCCAACTACACTCGATACCAAGGACCCCACCGAAAGGGCAAATCTGGTACTCGAACATGCAGAGAAAATGGATTGCAAGAGATACCTGGCTCCTAAGGATATTACAGAAGGCTCGACGAATTTAAATCTTGCATTTGTTGCCCAAATTTTCCATCAACGGTTCAAGATTCTATCTTTCTTATTATTGTTACATTTACCATAACCATGTTTTCTACTCTTTTTTTTTCCTGATACGTGCGTGTATGTATGTTTCCATGGTATATATCTACTTTACAGAAATGGTTTGTCGACTGATAACAAGAAGATATCTTTTGCTGAAATGATGACCGATGACGAACAAATGTCTAGAGACGAGAGATGTTTCAGACTCTGGATTAATAGTCTCGGAGTTTCGTCTTACGTCAACAATTTGTTCGAGGATCTCCGAACTGGGTACGTTGTACATAAAGGCAGTCTCTTTTAGTGCGTTGTTTTATATATTTTGATAAAATTGAACCTCTTGTTGTGCGTGACTCGACGCAGATGGACACTTCTGGAAGTTTTAGATAAAATTTCTCCTGGATCGGTTAATTGGAAACATGCAACTAAACCTCCGATTAAGATGCCGTTTAGGAAAGTTGAGAACTGTAATCAAGTTATTAAAATCGGGAAGCAGTTGAAGTTTTCGCTTGTTAATGTAGCTGGAAATGATGTTGTACAAGGGAACAAAAAACTCATACTTGGTAAAACATGTTTTTTAAACATGGAATGGCTTCATACATTTTCTCGTTAATTTTATGTTAATCAATTTATGTACATTTGTTACAGCTTTCTTGTGGCAGTTGATGAGGTTTAATATGCTTCAACTTTTGGCGAAATTGCGATCTCGTTCTTCTCAGGGGAAGGAGATAACCGATGCCGATATTTTAAAATGGGCAAACAAAAAAGTTAAAAACACTGGCAAAATGTCGGAAATGCAGAGTTTTAAGGTTGTGCTTGAAAGCAGATTTTAATCAATTCTTTTATTATTATCGTATGTGATTGTGATTATTATACGATAGCTGATTAATTAATATTTGTGAAGGACAAGAGCCTTTCAAGTGGTATATTCTTTCTTGAACTTTTGAGTGCGGTAGAGCCTAGGGTGGTCAACTGGAACCTTGCAACCAAGGGTGAAAGTGGTATATATCGCCTCTTTATATTTTCCCTACAAACAAAAAACCTATGGTCCTGTTTTTTTGTGTGTGGCTAATTTCGTTGCATGATACACTAATTGTGTTAACAGAAGAAGAGAAGAAGTTGAATGCAACATACATTATCAGTGTTGCACGAAAACTTGGGTGCTCTGTATTCTTGTTGCCCGAAGACATCATGCAGGTAAATTATCATGTGTCATCCTTTCATTCTTTTCTTATGTATTTTACCGTAAGGTTTGTTTACATGATTAGCCCCTGATTTGTTTTTTTGAATGATAAAACACAAGGATCAAGAAGCCAGATTATATGGTATGTTAATGTTATGTAACAGGTAAACCAGAAGATGATACTTATGTTAACAGCCAGCATTATGTACTGGAGCCTTTTGCAATCTACTGATGATTCTGAATCATCACCTTCGTCTATTGCTGAAACGCCCGAGGCTTCTCCAGCACCTTCTGTTAACGGGGATGAAGATAGCTTCAATGGTGCCGAAATTACCAGTTTGTCCATTGATGATGATGCGGCGTCTGATACTACAGGTTCCTCAATACACGAAAACAATGGTACACTTTGATAGTGATATGAGACTTTTTTGTATGTAAAAAAAGGGAAGGTGAGAAAGTATACACAATTCGATAAAATACATATTTTTTTATTAATTAGAAGAATGGATCAAGAATGATTAGTTGAATAATGGAGAGGGGTCTTATTCTTTTGTTTTGATTATAGAAAAAGGAGAAAAAAGTTTTGTTTTATTGAAATATATATTGTCTTGTACATTCTTTTATGCAATGGAAGATCAGTAAAGGATTTATATATATGTTCTTTTTTCTGATGGGGAATATGCATCTAAAGTGAATGAGTAATGGTACATCAATACATCATTTATCTTACAATTATGCATTCTACAACTTCCTTTTGTTAAATTTTGTTTCGTATCGCCTATGAGTTGAGTAAATCTTGTAAACATTGTAACACAAAATGAAAGAGTAATGTAATCTTGTAAACATTGCAATACCTAGTATTATTAGCAATGTCGAGCAGATGATTACTGGACACATAATGAGATGAACTAAATGTTAACCAAAAGCGAATAGAAAAGGGTGGTTAGATACAACAGATAACAGATACTGATACCAGGTAAACAAGTTAAAGCATGCCAACTAGTTGTTCGAAGATGACGCGTCTCTCTCTAACATATATCTAAGCTGTCTGTCACAACAAGAAACCTAAAATATTTCACTTTTATTTGAATAATACTACTCATTCATATAGCCTAAGGTGTACTGGGAGCGGGCTCAGAGCCAGACACTCGTGAGGCAGCATCCTCTTTGAACGTTGAGCTATCCCTCTTTCCTGACCTACTTCCGTTTTGATTCATAGATAGCCGTCTGTTTGGAGTTCCACCTGAACGTGGGCCCACCACCTTCTTTGTACTAACGACGCGAGCAGGGCTTGCTCTTGACCCAAATGCAGTTTCGAATTCTGGACTGGGCTGTTCAAGGATTTTCTTCTTATCCTATAAACATTCCAAATATAATACCTGTTTAGACTTCTTAGATATTTAAAAAGAAGAAATGGGCGTCAGGGTGTGATTTTTCATGACTAACCTTTAGCCTTCGTTTCTCTTCTTCCCTGTCATGCCTAAGCATTGCGTATTCATCAAGCATGGCAAGTAATGGAACCCCGTCATACATAAAAGTCATTCCATGTTCCTCTTCCCATGCCCGAGTCTTGGCAACCAAGGTGTCAACTAGAGCTGTAATCATATACATGCAAACCAACACATAATAATTATTTACCATGTAAATTCAGCTGCCAATAATGACATTGACATTGACCAAGAATCATAGATACCTGGAATTTTGTTGACCAATATCCTGGCCTTTTCAGCTCGCTTCAGATTCAAGTGTGCACCTCTGCTTGCATTGTACCTGTTGTCATCCTGTCAAACAGAAGATAAAAAAAAATGACAGCAGTTAAACAATGTAATTAGGTCAAGGGTGGAAGAAGAGATGTACCCTATTGTAATCCTCAAGCCAGCTTTCTTCTTCACAAGCTGACATCCACTTTTCAACCTTATCCAAAATATCCTTTCTACTGAGAGCTTCTTCTTTGGCTTTTATGATCTGATTATCCATGTCAGCAAGCAGCTCAGAAGGTTCCACGTTCCCCGAATCAATCAACGCCAAAATTTTCTCCTTAGCAGCCTGTGTATCGATCTCTATGTGCGCTTGTGCAAAAATCTCTTCAAGCTCGCCTTGCCTCTTAAATGCAATCTCTTTCATTTTGCTAGATTTTAGCAGATCTAGTCTTTCCACTTCCATCTCGGCCTTGAACACAAACAAATAACAAAACATTGTTTATTTTACAATATTTTATAATTGTTAAATTGTTAAATGTACCTGTTCAATCAAATCCAGAGCAAGTGCCCCAGGGACATTCACTTCATCCACCGAAGCTGATATGTTACAAGTAACATGATCAAAAAAACTCTGTTCTTCCAAAGACGTGTCCATCAAATTCCAAAGATCAGTTAGCTGGGTTGCTAATTCTTGAAGCTGTAAAAGCAAGGGGGAAAAGCACAAGTTAGATACAGTATTTTTTATCTCTGAACAACTCTAAAACTTTATCAAGAGATATGAAAATGTGCACCTTTTGCAACCTTTGCTTCTTGTCTTCTTTCAAAGTTACAACGGTCTTTGCCAGCCTAGCTAGCGTGTCGTTGCTAATACTTTTTGATTGTACACCAGTTGCATCATTCAGGGTAGGATGAACCTCTGTGACCGTAGTATAAAAATCAATTCCAAGCACCGAACAAAGATCATGTACAGTACTCACCAACTCAAGAACCTTGTGCAGTCTATCACTCTAGCAAAACAAACAAAAATTTAATTAATCTCTTTAGTTAAGACTAATAAGCTTATTAAAGGAAGAGACGGATTTTACCTTTTCCTTTTGAAGTTCTTGTAGCTGATCATGAAATTCATCCAGCTTTTTCAAAGATAAATCTGACACGTCAACAATTACTTTTCCAGCATGGTCGCCGCCCCCTGAAATTTCTCCACAAATATTTTGTATTTGTGTTTGTACATCCAAAAACTCCTTTATCCTTTTATCTTTCTGCTCCCACAATCGTTCCAGAGCCGGTGCAATAGCCGCAAGTTGCTCCTTGATGGTTCCCGAAGTCTTCTCAGGCTGCAAATCGAACCCCATACGGCATCCAAAATTCATGTTATTATATGTATAGAGAACAAAGTTCCTTGATGTACTAAGTTTAGTTTATCAAATTCCCTTATGTAGGTCATGGTTAGGTTATGGTATATCAACTGAAGACCTGCCTCACAAGTTGTAATTGGGTAGAATCATTGTTGTAAACGGCGTCCGTTGCGACGCCCGTTGCCACGTTTTGGTGACTAAACCGTTTCGACCCCGTCTCGTTTTCTTATAAGCCGGTCAACGGTCAAAAGTTAGGTCAAATGCAGGAAAAATTGGGTCAACACCGGTCAAAAGTCATAAATTTTGTTAAAATCGGTCATAAGTCGGTCAAATCAATCAAAATTGACTTAGTTTAGTATTCCATTTTGTATTATATTAACTCTAATAGCAATTATAGGTGCAAATTTGTCAACGAAGGTTTTTTATCTTTAAAATATATGTAAATATATATTTATATATATAAAAGTCAACATTAGTCAACATCCGTTTCGACCCCGTCTCGACCCCGTTTTTTCCGTTGCGACGTTTTGAGGTCGCTACCGCTTCGGCCCCGTCTCGCGTCTTTTTCAACCTTGGGTAGAATACTATAATTCATAAGAACTAAACAAAACGAAAATGGCACAATACTTACAATTCCATCAAACGTTTTCTCCCCAAGGGAAGCAAGAAGAGTGGACAGTTCAAGATTAGCGTCCGCCAACGCCTGAAGAAGGTGTGATCTTGACTTTGCAGCCTGGTCAACTTTCCTCTTATAGACATCCAAGCATTCTTGATCTATCTGAAGAAGCATCTTATCTCTTTCCTCATCAGTCTCACCTACCTCATCCCAAATTTTCTGCAATAATTTTCACACACAGGTTCACATTCCTATCAGTTTCGAAGCAACTAAAAAATTCACTAAATCAGACTATAATCAGTGTATACAAAACAAGTGGAATATCATATCATATCATAAATCAATAACACTACAGCAATTAACTCCATGTAAATTTAATACTGTAAAAGGAATAGTATTTCACTTGCAACTGGTGCAGTAAAGATCCGCAAGTTAAGTCTCCATTTTGAACCTCCACCACCTCTGCCATCTGGTTTCACTACAACCTAACCTGCACAAAATTTTAAACACAAATGTGACTGGAATGTGTACAACATCAACATTTATTAACCCTAACTTCTGAGCTAACACAGTAACATAAAATTACTATTTACACATCTATATTCCAGGAATCAAATGTAGTAAATATCAAAATTAGGCAAAATTAGGCGCTTAATAAACTAGGGAACAAATCAGATCTGAAAAATTACACAGTTGTTAAAACAGAGTGAAGCAATTTAATTATCTTAACTTATTAATACACAAATATTCAGCTATTTAAGGATGAATAGCAAGTTATCAAGTAGTTTAGAGTCCAGATCTAGAGAAATTAATTAAACAGTGTAAGATAAGGATTAATCAAGTACATTTGTGGTAAATAAGCAAAACAAATTTTTGAAGCTTACCGAAGATGATGCTGCTGCTACTGATTATGATGATGCTGTTGTACGCAATGTTAGGGTTTGGATCGATGTGGATCTGAGTAGTAGTAGTAGTAGTAAAGTGTTGAACTGGGTTTAGTGTCAAAGCATAGAGTGAGAGAGTGTATAAAGTGGGTCCGTTGCTCAATATTAAGACTGAACAGTATAGTCGATGTAACGTTCAATAATTGTATTTTATTTAAACCGTCCAAAATATTCTATTTGCGTGCCAGTCTTTCCGCCTCATCAAATGACTTATTTGCCCCTGGATTTTTATCTTTACCCCACCAAGGCAAGGGTCCAGGTTACCACTTAAAATAGTTTTTATTGTACGATGATTGATAAATTCACTCAAAATTTTTAATATATTCACATTTTTATGTAGTAGTCGTTGACTCGTTGCTACTGTCAATGTATAAATATGTGTAGATTTATCAAATAATTAAGTTATCCAAAATTACTGATACACACAATACTCCCTCCATAACAAATACTCCTTCCATCTCATATCTATTGTCTCTAAATAAAAAACACACAATTTAAGAAAAAATAGCTGACGTACGTACTTTTTTGTTTACTTTCCAGCTTTAGCCCCTTACTTTTTACCTCTATTTCATTTATGGAAGTGAATAATTATTTTGAGACATCAAAAAAAAAAAAATTACTGGACAATAGAATTGAGACGGATGGAGTAACAAATTAATAATGTATATTGATACATTTTATACATTTATAAGAAAAAAATAATTAATACAGTTTTCACAATTACTAGAAAAATAAGTGATACTTGTGTTGGATTTGACCGTATTATTATGAAAAATGATAATCACAGTCTTAAAAGTTATGGTTAAATATTAATTCAAAGTTAATATTTTTATATAAAATTACATATTTTCATTAATAAATTGTTCTCAAAATTTAAATATAGAAAGTACGTTATAATATGAAAAATTAACAAATTGTAATAAATGTTTAAAGGTAGTCCTATACATTTAGCATTCTCATAAATAAAGATACTGCAATATAAAATGTTATTGGAAAGGAAAAGATGTCGTCTGATTCGAGAAGTGGAGTTGGTGGCTTTTGTTGTGCTTTCAATTAAGTATCATGTGGATCTGTTGGGATGATAATAGGTTTTCTGGGTACCACGTGGGAAGGATTGATGTTCTTAGTGTTGTATTTGATACTTTGATGGATGATAAGTGTGGTGATTAGATATGTTCTTAAGTGTCCTTGGTGGAGTTTTCTCTTGTTTAGTGCATAGGATTGAGTTTTAATGTTTCGAAGTTTTTGAAGCTTGATAGGTTCGGCTACGTATTTGGAAGTATGGATTGATTCTATGTTTAGTGGTACGTACACTGGTTGAGCCGTGGTGGTGATTTGAATAAAGTTTAAGATGTTCTTATGGCTAGTGGAAGCAAAAATATGCAAGTACCGTCAATATTATATATGGATATCTTAATATTGGATTTTAATGTCAAGTAATGGATGCTAAAATGAATTTTATAGATGCTCAAAGAATGCATGTTAGTTCTTGTGATCTATGGTGTACAACATAGGAGTTTGTCTTTTTAATGATTTTTTTCTTTTAATTATGTATGTCTAAAGCAGATGGACAATGCCAATGTAAGCTCATCGTGCTCCCTGGTTGTATGTTTCAATTCTTCACAATTTCGTGAAAAATTGTTATCAATTTTAATTCTTGTTTTTTTGCCCTCAAAAATAATAATAATAACATTCTCATATTATCTTTTGCATTAAAACATTCATAAATATGGCATGTCTTATTCTTCGACGATAACCATCCATACCTTTTTACGTCATAGAGCGATTGATACCTCAAATTTCCATTTCTAATAATTTTTCATCAAAAAGGAAATTTGACCATGTTGTACGGATGTCTTAAGCTGTCTAGCACTTTGAAAGATCATTTTCTTTTGGAGTAAGTTTTAAGTTTGGACAAAAAAAATTCTCCAATCTTATACTTCATTTTTAAAGAAAGTTGTTATAGAGATAAATGAAAAGTAGGACACATTTAGATAATGTTCAGTTAAATATCTAATCATGTTTTCAATACAAAAACGAAAATAAAAACACGTTTTTAGGTGTTTGAAATAGAACTTTTCACAATATGATTGAAGAAGATTTTATTTTGAATATGAAATATACCAAGAGTATATTTAAATGATGACACTTGTTAATTGTATTTGATATCGTAGATGTGAAAACAGTTGCAGATGCAAGCTACAATGTTGGGTGGTAAACCAACGTGGAATTGTAGATAATTTTAGTTATGAATTTAGCTTAGATTTTATTTTCTTTTTATTTGGTGTATTTTGGTGAACTTCTTTTAATCCTTCATTGCTATCTTTTTTAGAGACTGTTACATATATCTCCCTCTTTTTAGAGGTTGAGTTTGTATTAATCCAGTTTGCACGATGTTGTGCAAAAATAAAACTTGCCGAGGCTATATATATGGTTTGTAACATGGCCATAAACAAAGTCGGGTGCAACATTTTTATTATCAAACGGCTGCAACCTTACTGAAATACAAGCTCTATCAAAGCCATACTTCGGTAACAAAGTAAAAGACTTCAAACAGTTTTAGCTCAATTTGATTATCGAAAAAATCAATTTATTCTATTAAATCAGCACCGCATCATCATTTAAATTCGAAAGATATGTTTGACATGGACACTCCGACCATGTGTTTCCTTCGAAAACCCACCAGACCCACCCAAAAGAGTCCGATGCCAAAAAAGATTCCTCCACCGGTCCCTACACATGTGACACGAGCTACCATCATCTCACTGTCACAAGACTTGTAAATTCTTGCCGAGAGTGGGTATTGAACATGCGCATATTTTAAATTCAAAGCTTCCACATGGAGGGTCAGTACCGAGAACCATTAAGTAACTTCCACATGGCGAGTCATTAGCAGGTACCACTAAACTATTGCTACATTGGTATTGCATCATCATTTAGTGTAACGATCCGGAAATTTCCGACCAAATTTAAAGTTAATCTTTATATAATTCCGACTTGATAAGCAATGAATTTTAATAAATCTTGAACCTCAGGAAAGAGTTTTACACAAGATTTTGGTCACCCTTTTATTCCGACGATTCACGAACGTCATAACTTGATTTAATTGTTTAATTGTTTAATTATTGTGTATATATATGGCTTTATATATATTTAACTTGAAAATATGATAATTAAATATCTCATTAAGTATATTAACAAAGTATTATATATATATTTTCATACTACTAATTTAAAGAGTTTTTGAACAATATATATGTTACTATTTAAACGACGTAATTAACTTATGTTAAAATGTATTTACATATAATGTATTACGAGTGTAAATACATCCTTACAAGTATTGAATACACTTTATAATATACCAATACATATAAAGGATAGCTATACTCGTATTTCTGTTCAATTTTCTCAAGAATTCTACTCGCATTCATACGGTATTTTTACCCGTATTATACACAACTTCTAGAAGTATTTACTATTGGTATATACCAATAGAAATCTGCAATTATTTGTATAATATGTCATCCATTACCTAATCAATTTAATATGTCATGCATGACTTAATATAATTTAACTTATCTTAGATATTTTCACTAAAAGCCAAAATTATAAGCTTATAAATAAGGACCATTTTAACCCATTTTTACTCCATATTTTCTTAAACTAAAAATACACACTTGAATGCTCTCATATCATACTTCAATCTCATCAACTTTCCTCTTCATAATCAAGGTAAAATATTTCTCAAAATCCTTGTTCAATCCCTTATATAGTTGCTATCTTATTATGCTTATAAAACTTGTAAAAACTAAAACTTGTTTTGGTGAACATCAAGCTTGTTTGAAAACTAAGTTAATCCTTCTAACTTAACTCAAATAACATTTATTTATATGTATTATGATGTTATATTAAGTTAATATAAGAACTTATAACTTTCACATATGAAGAACACCTTGAAACTTAACATATATCCTTTAATCTCCATTCGGTAAAAAGCGGGCTGTTTTGGGTTGGGAATTAAAAATCTATCTTAGACTTTGAGTTCGAAGCTAATACTTTGGAAATATGTTAATATATGTAAATAAGACTTTCAGTATTTTTTTCATGATTTTAGAAAAAGTGGAAGTATTTTATCAAAAATCATATATTGGGTGGATGCCGGGATTTTTTCAAATCTGTCCACCGACACAAAAAGAGGGTAAAGCTCTAAAAATTACTACTTGGGATGAACTTTTCGAATTAGTTTTGTAAAATTTACTTCTTAAGGAATCCATAGCAATTTGATTCACTTTAAACGGAGTTGTAATAAATATTTGACGAGCAAAACAAAATCTGCTAAAATTAACGTTGTATGGACGAAATTTATATTATAAAAACTATATTAACCATATCCTTGTTAACTTTTCATATATCCTATATATATTTGGACATGTTATTAGTAGTATAACAAAATATTATAATCTTGGTTAATTCTGTGATTGTATATATGTATAATAATATTCTTGGTACGTCTTAACACAATAAGTATACAATACGTTTTGATAAATCCTAAGACAATACGTACACAATACGTCTTAGTTAATTATAAGACAATACGTATACAATACGTCTATGGGTTGATGCAAAAACAATATGTATACAATACGTCGTGGGGTAATTCTAAGATTATATATATATATATATATATATATATATATATATATATATATATATATATATATATATATATATATATATATATATACCGATTATTAGACTGTTGGACTTTTTGGACTATTTTGGACTACTAACAAAGGACTACTAACAATGGACTACTAACATAAAATGTTAAAAATTATTATATAAGTATTCTATGAACTTGCTTTATTTTATTCATATGTCGTATCATTATCTGAATCGTTATTATTGTTATAGGTTCGTGAATCCAAGGACAACGGTCATATTTTTAATAAGTTGAAAACTTATTATTAATATATTTTTACTACTGTGAGTATATAGTCCCATTTTTAACTCTAAAAATATTTTGAGATGAGAATACATGCATTTTATGTTTTACGCCATAGATACAAGTACTTAAAATATATTCTACGTTGAGTTGTACCACCTTGCATATCTTCCCTAATAGCTTGGTAACTAATATTTACATGTTGTAAGAACATGTAAGCGTGAATCCTATTGATAGATCTATCGGGTTTGACAACCCCAACCGGGCTAGTCGCTCTAGTATCGTAAACGGTTGCATAGTACTTCGTTTTTACTACACTTGGTACAGTGTAGGGAGATTTCATAATAAAGGAAACATGCTACATTAATGGTTAAGTATGGTTACCGAAGCTGATGTGTGCGAGGTGTGGTACGAAATAGTTATATTAATTTTTACTATGAAATACTATTAAATACGATACAATTTTACACAAGATATTTATTTATTTATAGAATGGATTTACCTAAACCTTGCTACAACACTTATAGGCAGTGTATCTAATCGTACAGTAGTGTAGTTTTTAGTAAGTCCGGTTCGTTCCACAGGGATCTTAGCCAAGTTTAACGCTATATTTTTAAAACTATATTTGTAAATATATAAATATATATAAGTAGTATTATTATTATAAAAGGGGGTTTTTACCGTTTAATGACCAGTTTCGATTATAAAACTTAAGTCGCAGTTAAAACCTAATGTAAAATCTTAAATATATAAAAGACTTAATTTAAAACGTAAAGTAAATGACAATAATTAAAGTGCAATAAATTAAAGTGCGATAAAATAAAATTGCGATAATTAAAAAGTACGATAATTAAAAGTGCAATTAAATATGAAATGACAGTAAATAAAAGTGCGATAATTAAAAGTGCAATTAAATACGAAATAAAGGAATTATGCTTAGAGGCGAACAAAACCAGGTATGCCTCATGTACGCTGTCAGACGGCGCCCTAACCTGGTGGAACACACTGGCTCAAGCTAAGGGTATTGATGAGGCTTATGCCATTCCGTGGGAAAAATTCAAGGGGGCCATGATCGAAGAGTACTGCCCCAGGACAGAGATACAGAAGATGGAGGCTGAGTTCTGGAGTTAAAAGTTGTGGGCAACGATCTTGATGGTTACAACCGTAGGTATCTGGAATTAGCACTAATGTGTCCCACGATGGTCACCCCGGAATTTAAGAGAATGGAACGATACTTGTGGGGACTTCCCAAGTCCATTCAAGGAAATGTCACCTCTTCTAATCCACCCAACGTCTTTCCGTGAATGAATTCCCGACGTCTTTCCGAAAGAACTGCCTAGATTACCGCCACCGAGAGATGTGGAATTCTAGATCGATCTTGTGCCGGGAGCTACACCCGTAGCTTGCGCACCTTATCGACTAGCACCTTCCGAACTGTAAGAGTTATAGAGTCAACTTCAGGAATTGCTCGACCGAGGGTTTATCCAACCAAGCTCGTCGCCTTGGGGAGCGCCCATTTTATTCGTGAAGAAGATGGACGGATCCTTCCGCATGTGTATCGACTACCGCGAACTCAACAAATTGACGATCAAGAATCGATATCCTCTTCCCCGAATTGATGAACTTTTTGATCAACTACAAGGATCGAGCGTGTACTCTAAGATCGATTTGCGATCCGGTTACCACCAGTTGAGGGTGAAAGAGAATGATGTGATGAAGACTGCGTTTAGAACCCGCTATGGTCATTATGTGATGATCGCTCCAAATCCATATGGACGAACACGTCATTCATCGATTTCATTGCGAGGTATTTGACCTCTATATGATACGTTTTGTAAACATTGCATTCTTTTGAAAAGGCACACCATAAATGAATATTTAAATCAAAGGTTTTCGACATCTGATGATTTCTACATATAGACAATCACCGTAAATAATAGTTTACAATAGTAATTCCATTGACAATGCAGTCAAAATAAGATACATGGTGATGATTTGGTGAATGCAACGTTTCCTTGATAAATATGCCATGTAAGACTCCATGCACATAGCTTGTCTAACATATAAGCAAACAGCGGAAGACTTCTAGGGAACCTGAGAATAAACATGCTAACAAGTGTCAACACAAAGGTTGGTGAGTTCATAGTTTTAGTGTTTCGCATAATCTGTATATAAAGGTGGATCACAAGATTTCAGTTGTTTCATCCGAAACGTTTATCAAAATATTCTACGAGATTGAGCACCCTGGTAACTAAACTTAACGTATATTTAATTTATACCCTGTGTATAATCATCTTAATAATACACGCAAACCAACGTGTACGCTTCTCAAATAGCATACGTCCGTTAAAAGGCTAGTGCTCTAGCTCGGATGGGGATATCAAGCCCTATGGATCCATATACAACTACTCGCGCCCACCAGTTCTTATAACCGGTAGTTACTAGTTACCAACGCTAAGAGATTTTTGGTTCAAACTCAGTGTAGAATTTAGTATGTAATTGTGTCCATTGCATTTAAAATAAAGTGCATGTATTCTCAGCCCAAAAATATATATTGCAAAAGCATTTTAAAAAGGGAGCAAATGAAACTCACCTTAGCAGCACATAAGGTCATTCATCAAAAAGTGACCGTAACTCGAAATGCAAGATTAACCGTAGCTCTCAACCTAGAGAACATATGTTGGTCAATACATGTCTAATAAACTAGGTTGGGTTATAGTGTATCACATTCCTAATGCTCGAGATCGACATACAAAAGTTATCAAAAGTCATTTCAAAAAGTCAATTTTGACAATTGTTCAACAAAACGAGACGTGCCTTATATAAGGATTCATTTACTTGGCTAGTAGTATTTTATCAATCTCATAAACAGGTTGTTTAAATATTAATTGTAGATTCAAAAGCAATTCCAATTAACGTCAATTATAATTCAGTTGACCATATCTTTTGATTCGTTCATCGAAATTACGCGATTTCTAAATGAAAAGTTATTGATTTTTCGCCAGCTTTTCGAAAACATGTATATCATATACCTTTTACCAGTAATATATGTATATAATTCGTGATTCATTATAAACTGTTTAACGATGAAATTTAGCATAGAAGCATGTATAAATATATACTCGAGCACTAGACATGTATACACTATTAATATATAAAAGATAAGATATGAATGCTCACGTATCAATATTGAGATTCAATATTGCAGGAAAGTACGTAGACGCAACAGAGATGATAAATACTATGTTTGACTTGCGAACAATACCTATGAACATTACCCATAACCTCCATAGCTATAACCCATAATTTCCTTAGTTCTATCCCGTTTGAAGCTTGTTTTGAAAGTGACACGCTCATGACCTCGTCATAATATTTTATGTATAATATTACTAAAAATATTAAGATTAATAATAATAATAATCTTAATAATATAATAATAATAATAATAATAATAATAATAATAATAATAATAATAATAATAATAATAATAATAATAATAATAATAATAGTAATAATAATAATAATAGTGTCTGTTGAAATTGTGGACACCTCCGTCAAGACATTGAAACAAAGCCGAATTCCGATTGTTAAAGTCTGTTGGAACGCCAAAAGAGGACCCGAGTTTACTTGGGAAAGGCAAGATCAAATGCAAAGGAAATACCCTCATCTATTCCTGGTTCCAGAAACGCAAGATTCCGAGGAAGAAACAACGACTACTACGCCTACTTAAATTTCGGGACGAAATTTCTTTTAAGGAGTAGGTAATGTAACATCCCGCCTTTTTCCGTTTACTTTTCGGTTTAACTATTTAAATTCCGTTATATGTTTATAACATCTCCCGTTGATACGCGTTTTAAAAATATCTCGTTTAGGTAATTCACGCACCCGCAATCGAACTCGAGGGACTAGTTTCGCCAAAGATCCAAAGAGGTGACTAACATTTGACTAGTCAACCCCACCTCCTTTCTTTTTCATTTTCATTTTCCTTTTCTTTCACTACTTCTCCATTTTCTTTCAATTATCCATTTCAAAGAATCATCATCTAAATCCAAGCTAGCGGGTGTCTTGCAAAACAAATTACATATTTGGAATCCTTGCAACTTCCTCTTCGATTCCATACCGATTTCATCAAGTTTGGGTAACTTTCTAAAATCACTAGATTTTGTGTTCTTGATGTTTTTAACTTAAAAAGTTGTTAATTAGTGTCTATGGCTCAAGTCTAACATGAATATATGATTTATATGTTCGATTTGGTTATTTGAAGTAACTAGCATGAACATAAACTTTGGTGTGTTTGATTTGGTGATTTGGTTGTTTGGATGATGTTAAATGTTATAAATGCATGTATTAAATGTGTTCCAAACATCACTAGCTTCAATTTGATGTGTAGGTTGTTTTAGAAAACTTCATAAACATGATTAGTGATTTTGATGTTATTGGTTAGGGTTTGATAGAATTGAATGTGAACATTTTAATGTATTGAATGCCATGAATTGTTGTTAGTAAGTAGTTAGTTGTATTGTATGCTTGATTACCTACGAAACGGCGCGTTATATGGATGCATTTAATTCCCAAATCCTATTTTTTGCATTTATGAACTTGAGCATTTATGGTGAACATTAATTGATCATTTATTTTGGAAAGCTGATTGTTACAAATGATGTTTTCGGTTGGTGAAATGTATTTAGTTGTGTTCTTTGTCAAATTACCTTTCTAACGATATAAGATACGAGTTCTAAGTGTTCACGGTTTGTGTTTTATGTTTGTTTGAATTTTGGGTTGAGACTTAGAAAACTGAAACTGGCCAGGTACCAGCTCGCGTGTTATGCCGCAGCGCGGCCAGCCTTTGTCGCGGCGCGACATAAGGCGTGTCCAGCCTCTGACCACCTTGTCAATTATATGAAAAATGTTTGGCACGCTATGGACCTCCGATTCACATGTAACTTGTTCTAACATGCTTATATATGAATAAAAACCTCAGAAAAATAGTTCGGGACCCGACCCGAACGTGTTGACTTTTTCGTTGACTTTGACCGACCAAAGTTTGACTTTTTGTCAAACTTAACCAAATGATTATTCAATATTTCTAACTTGTTTCTATACTTGTATCTTGCATAAAACCTGGACAATTTGATTCACATTCTACATAATCGAGTCGTAACGAGCCATAGGACTAATTGAACATCTTTGACCTATCGCGTTTATCGATATTGATACGACCTATTTGTTTAGGTCAAGACTAGCATTGTTCTTTGCACACGTTACTTTGTGAAGTACTTTTCATACGTGCACTCAAGGTGAGATCATAGCCCCACTTTTCAAATACTTTTATACTTTTAAAATCGTGGGATGAGAAAACATATACATTACATACTTATATATACTTTTCACATGTATATATGTGATGACCCGGAAATTTCTGACCAAATTTAAACTTAATCTTTGTATGATTAACATTTTCGACACGATAAGCAAAGTCTGTAAAACTGAATCTCAAAATTTTTGAACTACTTTTATATATTTAAATACCCTTCGGTTGTTTTCGATGATTCGCGAACAATTATATATAAATAGATACATATATACTATAATTTGAAATGGTAACAATGTTGATAGTTAAAGCTAAGGGGTATAAAATACTATTAAATTTTAGCAGGAAATACTATTAAATACGATACAATTTTACAAAAGATATTTATTTATTTATAGAATGGATATATTTAAACCTTGCTACAACACTTATAGGCAGTGTACCTAATCGTACAGTAGTGTAGTTTTTAGTAAGTCCGGTTCGTTCCACAGGGAAAATCTTTTAATCAAAGCTTAACGCTATATTAGTTTTATTTTATAAAAATACAAATATATATTGTAACGACCCGTCAAAATCGCTATTGACGCGACACGTTAATCATTGATTCCACAGTGAGGTTTTGACCTCTATATGATACGTTTTGATAAAATATTGCATTCATTAAAATAAGTGACTTTCTAAACATAGAAAGTTATAAACATGTGGGCGAGTGCTTAGGTATAAGCAAAACCCAGAAATACATAAGTCTTTAATTTACAGGTTGACATCACAGTCCAGTTATTTATTACACAACGCAGTTTTATTTTGAATGCAATAAACTTTGTACAAAGCATGAGAGACTCCATGCAGGCAACAAGCACATCACAGCGGAAGCATTCTAAGGACCTGAGAATAAAACATGCTAAAAAGTAAACACGGATGTTGGTGAGTTATAGATTTAATTGCTCGAGTCATAAACATATATAAAGATAGACCACAAGATTTCATCAAAAGTTTATCAATAGATTCTACGTAACAGAGCACCCTGGTAACTAAACTTAACGCTTTAGTGATAATTACCCCATTCGTTTTAATACGCGCAAACCAATGTGTCTTAAACTCAAATAACATACGTCCGTTAAAAGGCTAGCGCTCTAGCTCGGACGGGGATGTCAAGCCCTATGGATCCATATACAATTATTCGCGCCCACCAGTCCATATCCTATGTACTGGCAGCTACTAGTTACCAAAGCTAAGGGATTTTCGGTTTAACTCAGTGTAGAATTTTGTATGTACTTGTGTCTTATTGCGTTTAAAATAAATTGCATGTATTCTCAGCCCAAAAATATTTAAAGTATTTAAAAAGGGAGACTATAACTCACAGTTCAATATTGCGATTCAATATTGTAGGCAAATTGCATAGACGTAATGATGGTAGACGACTGTATGGTTGGTCTTGGATTCAAGAACAATACCCCGAACAATACCCAATATTTCCTTATTTTAAAACGGTTTGAAACCCGAATTAAAAATACCCTCGAATATACTTTATTATTATTAAACTTAAAATTAAAATTATAATTATAATTATAAATATAAAATTTACGTACATAAATAATTATGAAATATTTCGTCGAGCAAAACTGACCTTTTATAGTACTTTTCGATTTACTGTAGCTCATGCGATCGCATGAGTTTTCAGTGTTTTTGCCATGCGATCGCATGGCCGCCTTTTCTGTTTTTGTTTGCTAGTTCGTCGACATCAAATAGTGTTTACTGTAGCAAATAGTGTTACTGTAGCAAATAGTGTTACTGTAGCAAATAGTGTTTTACTGTAGCAAATAGTGTTTTACTGTAGCAAAGTAATTTTTACTGTAGCAAATAGGGTTTTACTGTAGGAAAGTCGTTTTTACTTGTACATATATATATACATACATATAATTGTTCATGAATCGTCGAGAGTAGTCAAAGGTAATTGTATATATGTAACAGTTCTAAAATTTTGAGACTCAATCTAACAGACTTTGTTTAACGTGTTAAAATAATAAATCGTATAGAGAATTGGTTTAAATAAGTCAAAAATTTTCGGGTCATCACATATATATAAGTAATATTATTATTATAAAGGGGGGTTTTTACCGTTTAATGACCGGTTTGTCGAATTTAAAACTTTAGTTGCAGTTAAAACAAAATGTAAAATATTAAATAAATAAAAGACTTAATTTAAAGCGTAAAGTAAATAACGATAATGAAATTGCGATAAATAAAAGTGCGATAAAATAAACTTGCGATAATTAAAAAGTACGATAATTAAAATTGTAATTAAATACAATAACAATAAATAAAAGTGCGATAATTAGAAGTGCAATTAAATATAAAATAAAGGAAATTAAGTATGAAATAAAAGAATTATGCTTATTTAAACTTCCGTAATCATGATGTTTGACGTGTTGATTTTAGTTTTATGCCCATGGGTTAATTGTCCTTTGTCCTGGAAGATTTAATATGTCCGTCTGGTTTTTGTCCATAACAGTCCATCAGTCATAAATATAAAGTGCGAGTGTCCTCGTCAAATTATCCTTATACCCGAAGTTAAATATTCCAACTAATTGGGGACTTAAACTGTAACAAGGTTTTATTACTTTGTTTAATAATTACACCAGGATGTCGACTGAGTGTAACCCAAGGTTTTAATACTTTATTATCAATTATGCCAAGTGTCCTTGTACATAATTTCACCCCTGTTTTAATAATTCTAATGACTATTAATCCATTCCCGTGTCCGGTTAAATGAACGATTATTCGTACATATAAATACCCTGCCCATCGTATCCGATCGAGTGTATATGGTTATTTATAGGGACGTCCAATTGTGAATCTTTATATTAAAATTAACAAACTATCATTTAGTTAAACAAATATAAAGCCCATTAATAGCCCATAGTCTAATTTCCACAAGTGTCGTTCTTTTGTCCAAACCCCAATTATGGTACAAAGCCCAATTACCCAATTTTAGTAATTAGCCCAACATCATGATTACTTCGTTTTAAATAAGCATAATAATAACTTAGCTACGAGACATTAATGTAAAAAGGTTGAACATAACTTACAATGATTAAAAATAGCGTAGCGTCACTCTGACAGAATTTCGACTTACACCCTTACAACATTCGCTAACATACCCTTATTATTAGAATTAAAATTAAAATTAAAATTAAAATATAAATATAAATATAAATATATACTACGTATGAATGAGGAGAAGAAAAAGATGTGTTTTTGCGTCCAAAACTCGCGAACTTTATAGGACAGGCCTGGAAAAAGGACTCATGCGATCGCATGGGCTTTGCCCTTCAAGGCCATGCGATTGCATGGCCAGCTGGGGAGAGCCACATTTGGTTTTTTTCTTCTGCCGACGTTTATTTAAATATAATATAATATATATATATTAATTTTAAGAATTAATTATATATTGTATTATATTCATATGCATAGTTGACTTGTAATTTTTAGTCCGTTGTGTCGAGCGTTGAGAGTTGACTCTGGTCCCGGTTCCGGATTTTTGAACGTCCTTGCGAATAATTTAATATCTCTTATTTTGCGTTTTGAATCTTGTACTCTTGTAATTTTGAGACGTTTCTTATCAATAATTGGAACCTCATTGATTGTATTTTGTACTTTTGAGCTTTTTGGTCATTTGCGTCTTCAATTCGTCGAATCTGTCTTTTATCTTCACCTTTTATTATTTAAACGAATATCACTTGTAAATAGAACAGTTGCAACTAAAAGCTTGTCTTTCTTGAGGGATAATGTTATGAAATATATGTTCGTTTTTAGCATTATCAAATATTCCCACCCTTGAGCTTTGCTTGTCCTCAAGCAATATAGTCTTGAAATACTAGAATCACTTCTTTATTCTTCACACTTTGTACATCAGTGATTTCTTTACGGCGGTATAAACAATGGTAGTAACGATGTGGTTTACAGTCTCACATGACTTATGAAAATTTAGATCCTTTAGGAAATTGGATCTTTATGAAAACATTTGATTTTTTTGAAAATTAAATCTAGCTTTTACCCTAGATAAGTTTTCCGGAATAACCCTTCACCGGTGTTTGCAAAATATTTTTTTGTGTGGGTTTCAGATTTGAAAATTTCAGATGAACCAGTAAAACACTAATTTGCTACAGTATTTTCAAATTGCTACAGTACCCAAAATGCTACAGTGTTTTCGAAAATCACTATTTGCTACAGTGAATTGCTACAGTAAAACACTATTTTAAAATGTATTTTAACAAATAGCGAGACGATGATTTATAGATGTAAATGACCAAAACACTCAAATGTATAAGTTATATTTTGAGTGATATAATTTAGGGATAATTTAAGGCTATATTTTGACTAAGGTACTTGTCCCAAAATGTAATGTACAAGTTTTCTCAGCGTACGAAGGGACATTCGAAAAACCGGAACCGGGACATAAGTCGAGTGACGACGTACGACTTATCGAAACAAAAATTACAAATCAACTATGCACGAGAATAAAATATAATATATAATTAATTAATTTAAATTATATATTATATATATTATAAAAATATGTCGACGAGCTAGTTGCCAAAACATTGTGAGCTGGAAAAGTTTCCCATGCGATCGCATGGGAATTACACTACCCAGCCATGCGATCGCATGGCAGTGGAAATCAGGCCAGGTCTATAAAGCTCGCAAGTTTTGTTCGAATATATTTACTTTTTTTCTCAAAATCTCTCTGTCTCTCAAATATATATATATATATATATATATATATATATATATATATATATATATATATATATATATATATATATATTATTAAGATTAATATTATTATTATTAATCTTATTATTTTTATTAGTAATATTATTAGTATTATACATAAAATACTACGACGAGGTTATGTCCAAACGATTTCAAAACAAGTTTACGAGCAAGCTAGAGTTAAGGAAATTATGGGTTATTGCCAAGGAGGTTATGGGTAATGTTCGGGGGTATATTTGTGAATCAAACCTAGTGTTTATCATCTCTGTTACGTCTACATACTTTTCTACAATATTAAATCTCAATATTGATACGTTGAGATCTATGGTTATTCGATACTCTGAGTTTCGATCACATTACTATGAACGACTTTATATGCTGATAAGGTGAGTTTCATATGATCCCTTTTACCCTTTACATTTTTGGGCTGAGAATACATGCAATTTATTTTAAACACAATGGATACAAGTACATACTAAATTCTACACTGAGTTTGAACCGAAAATCCCTTAGCTTTGGTAACTAGTAACTACCAGTTATAAGAACTGGTGGGTGCGAGTAGTAGTATATGGATCCATAGGGCTTGACATCCCCGTCTGTTCCAGGTATAGAAACCCTAGCCTGAACTATAAAACAGACGTATGCTATTTGAGTTTAGTACACGTTGGTTTGCGTATATTGTACATGTTGGTTGCATGTATGTTAAAACAGG
This sequence comes from Rutidosis leptorrhynchoides, assembly GCF_046630445.1. Lineage (NCBI taxonomy): Eukaryota > Viridiplantae > Streptophyta > Magnoliopsida > Asterales > Asteraceae > Rutidosis > Rutidosis leptorrhynchoides. The sequence continues at coordinate 31,721,855 of NC_092338.1, read as the reverse complement.
GGTACTTATTATAACGTTAAAGTTTAGTTACCAGGGTGCTCAATCTTGTAGAATATTTTGATAAACGTTTCTGGATGAAACAACTGAAATCTTGTGATCCACCTTTATATACAGATTATACGAAACATTAAAACTATGAACTCACCAACCTTTGTGTTGACACTTGTTAGCATGTTTATTCTCAGGTTTCCTAAAAGTCTTCCGCTGTTTGCTTATATGCTAGACAAGCTATGTGCATGGAGTCTTACATGGCATATTTATCAAGGAAACGTTGCATTCACCAAATCATCACCATGTATCTTATTTTGACTGCATTGTCAATGGAAGTACTATTGTAAACTTATTTACGGTGATTGTCTATATGTAGAAATCATCAGATGTCGAAAACCTTTGATTTAAATATTCATTTATGGTGTGCCTTTTCAAAAGAATGCAATGTTTACAAAACGTATCATATAGAGGTCAAATACCTCGCAATGAAATCGATGAATGACGTGTTCGTCCATATGGATTTGGAGCGATCGTCACAATATATATATATACTTTTCATACTTTGATACTTTGAATACTATACGAAAGCAAAGATACATACGAGTTTGAACGAAAATCCTCAAGTCCAATTATCATTAGTTACACTTGTAGGGTGTAAGCGAGAAATTAGGTTGTGTGGCCATGCGGGTTTGACGAACCCTCATTCAGATGAATGAAACGTAGTTTCGATGTATAGTGTAGGTTCTAACACTATTATGCAGAGGTAAGATTCAGTTAAGCTTGATAATTGGGTGCTCGTGATACAAACAAATCTTTTGAGATGTATACGCTTGATAAACGATTTATACTAAACCTTGTGATACAAATATACTTTATGCATACAACTATGATTTCACCAACGTTTTCGTTGACAGATTCTTTTATGTTTTTCTCAGGTCCTTGAATGCTTAATGATACATGCTTCCGCTCATTACTTTTGATACTTGCTTGGATGTCGAGTATACATGCATACGTGGAGCGTCTTTTGACTACTTTCAAATTGTGTCGCATATGTTTCATTTGTACTTTAAACTTTGTTATGTAACTAGTTGTCGAACTATTTTTGTAAACCTTGAAACATCTCTACTTTTGAAATGAATGCGACATACTTTTGGTTAAACATTGTTTTAAAGACTTATGACCATGTAACGGGACTTAAGTAGACGGCGTCGTCAATGAGATTTTGTCGGGTCGCTACAGATGGTATCAGAGCATTGGTTGTAGGGATTTAGAGTTCATTAATGTCGACCCCGAGTCATAGGGTACATTGGTGAGTCTAGACTACAACCGGCATATAGACTTGAAGTAGGAATTACTTGACTACTTGTGCATTTATACTCGAACTCTCATACTCATATCTATTCTTATTCTATCTTAATCTCACGTTATTTAAGTTGATTGACACGCCACCTTGACTATATGAAGTAATGTCGAATGCACATATGAATTAGGGTAATATAATTTCCGGGATTATATTACGGTGACTCATATGAACGTTCCGACATTATGACGTAAAGAATTTAAGGCGAGTCAAGGAAAATTTTCTCTCTATCTTTATTCCATATCACGGTTAGTATTATTTAGAATACTAACCAACGGTATTCTTTTGTTTTGAAGGAACAATGCCTCCTCGCCGTGTGCTATGCCGTGAAACTCCCGAACAAGCACTACAACGAATGGTGGCCACCGCCGGTCACTCCACCAACAACAACAACAATAACAACAACCACAACAACAACAACCAAGGAGCCGATAACTCTAGTAAAGGGTGCTCCTACAAGGCTTTTATGGGGTGTAAACCTCACACTTATGATGGAACCGGGGGACCGGTTACACTCACTCGATGGTTTAAACAAACGGAGGCCGTCTTTAGCATAAGCGGTTGTCGGTACCAAGATAAGGTCAAATACTCCACTCACACTTTCGCCGGTGTCGCCCTCACATGGTGGAACACCTATGTTCAATCGGTGGGTACCGATGAAGCTCATGCCCTCTCTTGGGCCGATTTAAGGGAGAAGATGATTGTTGAATACTTCCCTCGCGAAGAAACCAGAAAGCTCGAACAAGAGCTAAGAACTTTGAAGGCGGTCGGAAACGATCTCAAGGCCTATAACCAACGCTTCGCCGAGCTATCCTTGATGTGTCCTAATCTCGTGAACCCCGAATCTCAAAGGGTTGAACTCTATATGGATGGTCTTCCAAAGAGCATCAAACAAGGTGTGATGTCCTCCAAACCCGCTAATCATCAAGCCGCTTTGAACATGGCCCGTCAATTGATAGAAACGGTGGATGAAGTAGTAGTACCGGCTCCTAAGTTCGAGGATAAAACGGGCGGCAACTAAAGAAAGTGGGAACCCTCTCAATCAAGCAACAACAACAACAACCCCGCCAAGAAGCCTTTCACTCCCGACAGTAAGAAAGGTTATGCTGGAACTTTACCGTTTTGCAACAAGTGCCACAAACATCATTTGGATGAATGTGGAAGGCCGTATTGCATCAAGTGTCAAAAGAGTGGCCATTTGGCCCACGAATGTAGAAACACCGCTCCCGTTGCTCAAAAGGGGCCCAATGCACCAAGACCGGGTGTTTGTTATGAATGTGGCCAACCGGGTCACTATAGAAATGCATGCCCGAAGAAGAAAGCCAACCCCAACACACGCGGCCAAGCTTTCAACATCAACACCGAGGAAGCCCGAGATGACAATGAATTAGTCACGGGTACGTTTCTCCTCAACAACACTTATGTTACTTGTTTATTCGATTTGGGTGCCGATAAGAGTTTTGTATCCAAGACTTTGACTCATTCTTTTAGCACTCCATCACTTCCACTAGATACCACTTATACCATTGAAGTGGCCAACGGGAAACTATTGAGTGCCGACACATATTACCGGGGGTGTACGTTAAACATTTTGGGTAATGAGTTTGAAATTGACTTGATACCCATGGAACTAGGAAGCTTCGATGTAATAATCGGTATGAATTGGCTAGCCAAAACGAAATCTCATATCCTTTGTGATCTTAACTCAATCCGAATTCCTATCGAGAATGGTGGACCCTTGATTGTTTATGGCGATAAGAGTTGCACCGGACTCAACCTCGTTTCGTGCATTAAAGTTAGAAAACTACTCCGTAAGGGTTGTTTTGCGATCCTTGCTCACGTTAAGAAAGTCGAGTCCAATGAGAAGCATATCGATGATGTGCCAATTGTTAGTGACTATCCCGATGTATTTCCCGACGAATTGCCGGGTCTTCCACCTCATCGACCGGTTAATTTCCAAATCGATCTTATTCCGGGAGCCACACCCGTAGCACGTGCACCATATAGACTCGCTCCATCAGAAATGCAAGAATTACAAAGTCAAATCCAAGAACTACTTGATCGTGGTTTTATCCAACCTAGCCATTCACCTTGGGGCGCTCCGATTTTGTTTGTTAAAAAGAAAGACGGATCCCTACTAATGTGCATTGATTATCGTGAACTACACAAATTGACGGTTAAAAACCGATATCCTCTCCCTCGCATCGATGACCTCTTTGATCAACTACAAGGGTCTTGTGTATATTCGAAAATCGATCTCCGCTCGGGTTATCATCAATTAAGGGTTAAGGGGGAAGATGTCTCCAAAACCGCTTTCCGAACTCGTTATGGTAGTTATGAATTCCTTGTCATGCCATTTGGTCTCACTAACGCACCAGCGGTGTTCATGGATCTTATTTACCGAGTGTGCAAACCGTATCTCGACAAATTCGTTATCGTGTTCATCGATGATATTTTGGTATATTCTAAAAACGAAGAAGAACACGAGGAACACCTCCGACTTGTGCTTGAACTTTTAAGACAAGAACGACTCTATGCCAAATTCTCCAAGTGTGAATTTTGGTTGAAGAAAGTTCAATTTCTTGGTCACGTTGTAAGTGACCAAGGTATTAAAGTCGATCTATCGAAAATCGAAGCCATTAGTAAATGGGAAACTCCTACTACTCCTACTCACATTCGTTAATTCTTGGATCTCGCTGGATACTATCGTAGATTCATCAAGGATTTCTTTTTGGTTGCTCGTCCCCTAACCGCGTTAACTCACAAGGGAAAGAAATTCGTTTGGGCGACCGAACAAGAATCCGCATTTCAAATCTTGAAAACGAAGCTAACCACCGCTCCTATCTTGTCACTTCCCGAAGGCAACGATGATTTTGTTGAGTATTGCGACGCCTCGAAACATGGTTTTATGTGTGTGTTGATGCAACAAATGAAAGTCATTTCTTATGCTTCTCGACAACTCAAAATTCATGAACGAAACTACACGACACATGATCTCGAACTCGGAGCCATTGTCTTTGCACTTAAAATGTGGAGACACTATCTTTATGGAACCAAGAGTACCATCTTCACCGATCACAAAAGTCTCCAACACATCTTTGATCAAAAGCAACTAAACATGAGACAACGACGGTGGATTGAAACTTTAAACGATTATGATTGTGAGCTTCGTTACCATCCCGGAAAGGCAAACGTAGTGGCCGATGCCTTAAGTCAAAAAGAAAGAGCGGTGCCTCTTCGTGTCCGAGCCTTAAACATCAATATCCACACAAACCTTAATAGCCAAATTCGAGTAGCCCAAGATGAGGCTCTCAAGGATGAAAACGTTTCACACGAGCTCTTGAACATTCTCGTCTCTCGATTCGAAATTAGGGAGACCGGACTCTGATATTTCGCCGGAAGGATTTAGGTGCCTAGATATGGGGACCTACGAAGCCTTAATTTAGATGAAGCCCATAAGTCACGATACTCGATTCACCCCGGTGCCAATAAGATGTACCACGACCTTAAAGAACAATATTGGTGGCCGAACATCAAAAGGGACGTAGCTACTTATGTTGCCAAGTGTTTGACATGTTCCAAAGTCAAAGCCGAACACCAAAGACCGTCCGGGTTACTTCAATAACCCGAAATTCCGCAATGGAAGTGGGAAAGAATAACGATGGACTTCATCACCAAGTTACCAAAGACAACGGGCGGTTATGATACCATTTGGGTTATTGTTGACCGTCTCACCAAATCCGCACACTTTCTCGCCATGAAGGAGACCGACAAAATGGAGAAACTTGCACAACTTTACATCAAGGAGATCGTAGCCCGACACGGTGTACCTTTATCAATTATCTCCGACCGAGATGGCCGTTTTGTTTCTAGATTTTGGCGTACCTTGCAAGAAGCGTTGGGAACGCGTTTAGACATGAGCACCGCATATCACCCTCAAACCGATGGACAAAGCGAACGCACAATTCAAACCTTGGAGGACATGTTACGAGCTTGTGTGGTTGATTTTGGAAAAGCTTGGGACAAGCACTTACCTCTCGCCGAGTTCTCTTACAACAATAATTATCACGCGAGTATTAAAGCCGCGCCTTTTGAAGCGCTATATGGCCGAAAATGTCGTTCACCTCTTTGTTGGGCCGAGGTAGGCGACGTGCAAATCACCGGACCCGAACCCATTCACGAAACCACCGAGAAGATCGTACAAATTTGAGATAGGCTTCGGACGGCCCGGAGTCGTCAAAAGTGCTATACCGACAAAAGATGCAACGACCTTGAATTTCAAGTCGGTGATCGAGTAATGTTAAAAGTCGCGCCTTGGAAAGGTGTAATCCGTTTTGGGAAACGCGGGAAGCTAAATCCAAGGTATATTGGTCCTTTCGAAATCTTGGAGCGTATTGGAACCGTTGCTTATCGTTTAGATCTTCCGCCTCAATTGAGCTCCGTTCATCCTACCTTCCATGTATCTAACTTGAAAAAGTGTCTTGCCGAACCCGATATCGTCATCCCTCTCGAGGAACTTACTATTGATGACAAACTTCATTTTGTGGAGGAACCGGTTGAAATTGTGGACACCTCCGTCAAGACATTGAAACAAAGCCGAATTCCGATTGTTAAAGTCTCTTGGAACTCCAAAAGAGGACCCGAGTTTACTTGGGAAAGGCAAGATCAAATGCAAAGGAAATACCCTCATCTATTCCCGGTTCTGGAAACGCAAGATTCCGAGGAAGAAACAACGACTACTACGCCTACTTAAATTTCGGGACGAAATTTCTTTTAAGGAGTAGGTAATGTAACATCCCGCCTTTTTCCGTTTACTTTTCCGTTTAACTATTTAAATTCCGTTATATGTTTATAACATCTCCCGTTGATACGCGTTTTAAAAATATCCCGTTTAGGTAATTCACGTACCCGCAACCGAACTCGAGGGACTAGTTTCGCCAAAGATCCAAAGAGGTGACTAGCATTTGACTAGTCAACCCCACCTCCTTTATTTTTCATTTTCATTTTCCTTTTCTTGCACTACTTCTCCATTTTCTTTCAATTATCCATTTCAAAGAATCATCATCTAAATCCAAGCTAGCGGGTGTCTTGCAAAACAAATTACATATTTGGAATCCTTGCAACTTCCTCTTCGATTCTATACCGATTTCATCAAGTTTGGGTAAATTTCTAAAATCACTAGATTTTGTGTTCTTGATGTTTTTAACTTAAAAAGTTGTTAATTAGTGTCTATGGCTCAAGTCTAACATGAATATATGATTTATATGTTCGATTTGGTTATTTGAAGTAACTAGCATGAACATAAACTTTGGTGTGTTTGATTTGGTGATTTGGTTGTTTGGATGATGTTAAATGTTATAAATGCATGTATTAAATGTGTTCCAAACATCACTAGCTTCAATTTGATGTGTAGGTTGTTTTAGAAAACTTCATAAACATGATTAGTGATTTTAATGTTATTGGTTAGGGTTTGATAGAATTGAATGTGAACATTTAATGTATTGAATGCCATGAATTGTTGTTAGTAAGTAGTTAGTTGTATTGTATGCTTGATTACCTACAAAACGGCGCGTTATATGGATGCATTTAATTCCCAAATCCTATTTTGTGCATTTATGAACTTGAGCATTTATGGTAAACATTAATTGATCATTTATTTTTGAAAGCCGATTGTTACAAATGATGTTTTTGGTTGGTGAAATGTATTTAGTTGTGTTCTTTGTCAAATTACATTTCTAACGATATAAGATACGAGTTCTAAGTGTTCACGGTTTGTGTTTTATGTTTGTTTGAAATTTGGGTTGAGACTTAGAAAACTGAAACTGGCCAGGTACCAGCTCGCGTGTTATGCCGCAGCGCGGCCAGCCTTTGTCACGACGCGACATAAGGCGTGTCCAGCCTCTGACCACCTTGTCAATTATATGAAAAATGTTTGGCACGCTATGGACCTCCGATTCACATGTAACTTGTTCTAACATGCTTATATATGAATAAAAACCTCAGAAAAATAGTTCGGGACCCGACCCGAACGTGTTGACTTTTTCGTTGACTTTGACCGACCAAAGTTTGACTTTTTGTCAAACTTAACCAAATGATTATGCAATCTTTCTAACTTGTTTCTATACTTGTATCTTGCATGAAACCTGGACAATTTGATTCACATGCTACATAATCGAGTTGTAACGAGCCATATGACTAATTGAACATCTTTGACCTATCGCGTTTATCGCGTTTAAAATCGTGGGATGAGAAAACATATACATTACATACTTATATATACTTTTCACATGTATATATATATATACTTTTCATACTTTGATACTTTGAATACTATACGAAAGCAAAGATACATACGAGTTTGAACGAAAATCCTCAAGTCCAATTATCATTAGTTACACTTGTAGGGTGTAAGCGAGAAATTAGGTTGTGTGGCCATGCGGGTTTGATGAACCCTCATTCAGATGAATGAAACGTACTTTCGATGTATAGTGTAGGTTCTAACACTATTATGCAGAGGTAAGATTCAGTTAAGCTTGATAATTGGGTGCTCGTGATACAAACACATCTTTTGAGATGTATACGCTTGATAAACGATTTATACTAAACCTTGTGATACAAATATACTTTATGCATACAACTATGATTTCACCAACGTTTTCGTTGACAGATTCTTTTATGTTTTTCTCAGGTCCTTGAATGCTTAATGATACATGCTTCCGCTCATTAATTTTAAATACTTGCTTGGATGTCGAGTATACATGCATACGTGGAGCGTCTTTTGACTACTTTCAAATTGTGTCGCATATGTTTCATTTGTACTTTAAACTTTGTTATGTAACTAGTTGTCGAACTATTTTTGTAAACCTTGAAACATCTCTACTTTTGAAATGAATGCGACATACTTTTGGTCAAACGTTGTTTTAAAGACTTATGACCATGTAACGGGACCTAAGTAGACGGCGCCATCAATGACGATTTTGTCGGGTCGCTACATCATTCATCGATTTCATTGCGAGGTATTTGACCTCTATATGATACGTTTTGTAAACATTGCATTCTTTTGAAAAGGCACACCATAAATGAATATTTAAATCAAAGGTTTTCGACATCTGATGATTTCTACATATAGACAATCACCGTAAATAATAGTTTACAATAGTAATTCCATTGACAATGCAGTTAAAATAAGATACATGGTGATGATTTGGTGAGTGCAACGTTTTCTTGATAAATATGCCATGTAAGACTCCATGCACATAGCTTGTCTAACATATAAGCAAACAGCGGAAGACTTCTAGGGAACCTGAGAATAAACATGCTAACAAGTGTCAACACAAAGGTTGGTGAGTTCATAGTTTTAGTGTTTCGCATAATCTGTATATAAAGGTGGATCACAAGATTTCAGTTGTTTCATCCGAAACGTTTATCAAAATATTCTACAAGATTGAGCACCCTGGTAACTAAACTTAACGTATATTTAATTTATACCCTTTGTATAATCATCTTAATAATACACGCAAACCAACGTGTACGCTTCTCAAATAGCATACGTCAGTTAAAAGGCTAGTGCTCTAGCTCGGACGGGGATATCAAGCCCTATGGATCCATATACAACTACTCGCGCCCACCAGTTCTTATAACCGGTAGTTACTAGTTACCAAAGCTAAGGGATTTTCGGTTCAAACTCAGTGTAGAATTTAGTATCTACTTGTGTCCATTGCATTTAAAATAAAGTGCATGTATTCTCAGCCCAAAAATATATATTGCAAAAGCATTTTAAAAAGGGAGCAAATGAAACTCACCTTAGCAGCACATAAGGTCATTCATCAAAAAGTGACCGTAACTCGGAATGCAAGATTAACCGTAGCTCTCAACCTAGAGAACATATGTTGGTCAATACATGTCTAATAAACTAGGTTGGGTTATAGTGTATCACATTCCTAATGCTCGAGATCGACATACAAAAGTTATCAAAAGTCATTTCAAAAAGTCAATTTTGACAATTGTTCAACAAAACGAGACGTGCCTTATATAAGGATTCATTTACTTGGCTAGTAGTATTTTATCAATCTCATAAACAGGTTGTTTAAATATTAATTGTAGATTCAAAAGCAATTCCAATTAACGTCAATTATAATTCAGTTGACCATATCTTTTGATTCGTTCATCGAAATTACGCGATTTCTAAATGAAAAGTTATTGATTTTTCGCCAGCTTTTCGAAAACATGTATATCATATACCTTTTACCAGTAATATATGTATTTAATTCGTGATTTATTATAAACTGTTTAACGATGAAATTTAGCATAGAAGCATGTATAAATATATACTCGAGCACTAGACATGTATACACTATTAATATATAAAAGATAAGATATGAATGCTCACGTATCAATATTGAGATTCAATATTGCAGGAAAGTACGTAGACGCAACAGAGATGATAAATACTATGTTTGACTTGCGAACAATACCTATGAACATTACCCATAACCTCCATAGCTATAACCCATAATTTCCTTAGTTCTATCCCGTTTGAAGCTTGTTTTGAAAGTGACACGCTCATGACCTCGTCGTAATATTTTATGTATAATATTACTAAAAATATTAAGATTAATAATAATAATAATCTTAATAATAATAATATAATAATAATAATAATAATAATAATAATAATAATAATAATAATAATAATAAATAAATAAATCGTTTTATGACCAAGTTAATATATATTTTCAACATTCATAAACACGTTTTAAATATACGTCATAAGTTATTCATACAATTAATATTCCAACTTATCATATATATTCAAATAAATATTTAAACCAATAAGTTTAATGTACGGTATCAAAAAAATTAATACATTGTTAAGTTTTCAAGTTATAATATATATATATATATATGTATCTATATACATATAATTGTTCGCGAATCGTCGAGACACAACCGAAAGGTATTTGAATATATGAAAATAGTTCAAAAATTTTGAGATTCAGTTTTACAGACTTTGTTTATCGTGTCGAAAATGTTAATCATACAAAGATTAAGTTTAAATTTGGTCAGAAATTTCCGGGTCATCACAGTACGTACCCGTTAAAGAAATTTCGTCCCGAAATTTGAGTGAGGTCGTCATGACTAACAATAAAAATATTTTCATGTCGTATATGTGTTGATAAATAGAGTTTTATCACCGTTGAATAATATGGATAAAACAATCCGATTATTCGAAGCGTATGAGAGAAGTTATCGTAAAAGAGTGAAATGGAGAATAGAGATTCGTCTTAACTCTTGACGTATTAACGATTGATTTCCGTAATTTAAGGAATAGAAAATTTTCATAATCTAAATAAGATTTGATTCTTCAGAATTTAAGGAAATTAAGATTTCTTTTGATTAAATGCGTAATTTGCCTCGATTGCTATGTTTGATATTTCGCTATAAATTGACCTCTTCCGTTTCATTATTTTCATCACTCTTACATCTTCTTCCTCATTTCCTATTTTCAAAAGATTGTAAAAATGCTTCATCCAGTTCTGATTCTTGATATACTCCTAACTTTCATATCTGTCATTCTTCTTTTTCATCTACCACCGGAGGAAGTTATTTTCTTCTACCATTACCTTGGGGTTATAGTGTTTTTCATTCTCCCGTGACTTTATATTGCTATACGCATTGATATACACGGTTTGTAATTTCTGGGTGGTTGTTGGGTTTTATATCTTCCCTTATATTTCGATGTCTCTGCTTCTGTCTTTCCATAATCATTGACATCCACAGTTAATACTCTCTCCAATTTACTGTGATTTATATATACTCCCATTGATATTTTGAAGCTTCATGCTTTTGTTTTATCTTCCCGACTTTAAATCAAGAAAATAATGGTCCAGAATTAGTAGGTATGAATTTCGGAATGAACATAATTAATGTTCTAAAAAAAACGGTAATAGCACAATCTGACTTGTCAAATTACCAGAATATCTCGAAAAAGACCAAATCATTAAGAAAATATTTTCTTGATAGCTTAGAGGTTAAATAGAATGAAAGAGTTATGTAACATGGTTTATAATGAGGGTATGATCTGTGAACCTTTATCACGTTCCATTAGAAACTCAGCATGACTTACTGTAATATAATCACGTTGATCAAGTGTCATTATATTATACTAACTCATGCTTCAGTTCCCAACACCACTTCAAAAATGTTCATATTTTAAACTCGAAGGTTTCAGAATTTAGAAACTAAAATAGTTTCTTTTATGATGTTACACAGATATCGCAAGGAGAAAATTGATTTCTGATGAGAATGATTATGAAATTATCTCCAGAAATATGGAGGATATTTATAATGAAAGATACGATGATATCTTAGAATTTCTAATATCAGAGGATGATGAAGAATATTGTCCGCAAGGGTTTAGATTCGGAAGTAAGGTATTCGTTAATGGCTTCAGCAGATACTGAATAATTTGGATTCTTTGAAGGCAGGTTTAGTCTTTGTGATTTATCCACAGCCTCCTTCATACTTTGCTAAATCCGTTTTCCAGTTCCAAACCTTCTCTTTTTCTGAGCTTTGCCAACACACTATTCTTTATCATCAAACTTTTGACTGTTAAGGTCATTTATAGTTTTTGCTGCTTTATCAGCATTCAAAGTTATCATAACCGAATCGTTGGTTATCAATCCGAGGTGTTTTCAAAAGTTTGAAGGGTTTGCATGAAGATTGTAATTTTGAAGATACATATGATGTTCTAGAATTTTGAACAATACAAATTTTTTTTCCTTTTTTTTTTCTGGGTTTATGAATAGAAGTGATGTTCTAGCACAGTTTTGAAGTTAAAGTATAGCATTTGAAAGATGTAAGAATCTAAGAGTGATGTTTTCTGTTAAATCTTGGCTTGGATTCTGATTTTTCAAAATCAGAATATGTAATTGAATTTGTATGGAAACGATTGTATATCGCTGTGAGCATAGTTAATAATTTTTGAATCAAAGTTGAAGAATATACAGTATAACATATTAATTGTGAACTTATATATTTCCCGAGTATTACCTACCCGTTAAAGATTTCACAATTAATACTTTGTACAAAAGAATTTTTTTATTACCGTATTTATGAAAATATATGTATGTATATTTTCTTCAGATGTAATACAGATTTGATGAGTTAATATCATATTAAGCTCATTTGATTTTTGAATTGAATGAATAATCTCTAAAACATTAAGGATTACATAATCTTCGTGGAGTATTTCACTAATGAAATTTCCTCGGTGAAGGATGTTGATGCTCGTGGAATTCTTATGAACTTCATAAGATATAAATGATGTTTTCTAGAAAGTTTCGAGTACATCGAAGATAAAAGTGTAAAATAAAACATGTAATTGATTAATACACTAAGTTCATTATGAAATGGAATTCATTGAGTTGAAACAGATATTTGTAGTTAAAGATGGTTAAGTTATTAACGAATGATGTACATCATAGCATATTAGTAATATGAATTAACCGAGTAGTATCTACCCCTTAAAATTCACACGTAATAGCTTAGTACGAAAAGATTCATGATGGTTTTAAAATTTATATATATAAGATATACATATAAATTCTTTAGATGAATTGAGTTATTACTTCATAACTCATTGATACAATATACTCGTTGTTGACTCGTAATGATGTCTACGGTGCTTTCTTGAACTGACGGAGCTTGTGATGTTAGAGGTGCTGCTGATTCTAACGATGTTGACAGCACTGACCGTGCTGGTGAGGCTAAGGGTACTGTTGATGCTGTTGGTAAAACAAGTCTAACTTGTATCTTACACCATTCGGATAAGGGTTTCTACTCTATCTGATTTAGGGTTAAGGCTAGAATAGATAATCTCTAAACTTTAGAAATTACATAATCGCCGTAGAATGTTTCTCCGATGAATTTATGAATCCATACTTCATCGTTTGTCGTTGCTGGTACTTCTTGGTACCTATGGTGCGTATGATGTTGATATCCGAGGTACAAATTGTGATGTTGAGGCGTGTGATGCGGATGTGGTTGTTGGTGGTGGTAATGATCCTGTTGGTGTGGATGATGGTGGTACCGGTTATGCTGAGGGTGCTGCTGCTGGTGTTCATAACCCTTGCACCATATTCTCCAAAGCTACTACCCGAGCACGAAGCTCGTTGACTTCTTCTATTATACCGGGATGATCGGTGGTTCGGACGATCGGATAAATAAGATTTATAATATGGGATAGTATATAATCATGATGAGATACTCCAGAAATGAGAGAGAAAATAGTATTACGAATAGGTTTGCCGGTAAGTGCTTCAGGTTCTTCGCCAAGAGGTGAATGTGGTGGATGGAAGGGATCACCTTCTTCTTGTCTCCAATGATTAAGTAGGCTACGAACCCATCCCCAATCCAACCAGAATAGGTGATGGCTGATTGGTTGATCCATTCCGGTTACACTTTCTTCAGAGTTCAGGTGAATATCCATATCGGAATAGTTGTCAGAATTTAAGGAATTTGAACTAGATACGGGATCCATCTTGTATAATTAGAGAGATGATTTTTGATATGAAATAGATTATAGATTTTGATTGGTACTCTTCAATACATAATTTACATATGTATATATAATACCAAAATCCCGTAAATTATGGAGAAATTTTCGGAAGATGGCAGTCAAAGTTTACTGTAATAGATATGCTAAGATATGAATTTTATCTATACACTATCTATGCAATCAATGCAATAAGACGCGTTTAGACTTAAGATGATAGACAGGTAATTTCTGACAAGAAATGATAAGCAAAACTTTTGACATGCAGACACAGTCGAAGTCCAGACTTACTAATGCATCCTAACAACTATCAGTTAGACACACTTATGCAAGACCTGGTTCACTAGGACCAACGCTCTGATACCAACTGAGACGATCGCTCCAAATCCATATGGACGAACACGTCATTTGTAACATCCCGCCTTTTTCCGTTTACTTTTCCGTTTAACTATTTAATTTCCGTTATATGTTTATAACATCTCCCATTGATACGCATTTTAAAAATATCTCGTTTAGGTAATTCACGCACCCGCAACCGAACTCGAGGGACTAGTTTCGCCAAAGATCCAAAGAGGTGACTAGCATTTGACTAGTCAACCCCACCTCCTTTCTTTTTCATTTTCATTTTCCTTTTCTTTCACTACTTCTCCATTTTCTTTCAATTATCCATTTCAAAGAATCATCATCTAAATCCAAGCTAGCGGGTGTCTTGAAAACAAATTACATATTTGGAATCCTTGCAACTTCCTCTTCGATTCCATACCGATTTCATCAAGTTTGGGTAACTTTCTAAAATCACTAGATTTTGTGTTCTTGATGTTTTTAACTTAAAAAGTTGTTAATTAGTGTCTATGGCTCAAGTCTAATATGAATATATGATTTATATGTTCGATTTGGTTATTTGAAGTAACTAGCATGAACATAAACTTTGGTGTGTTTGATTTGGTGATTTGGTTGTTTGGATGATGTTAAATGTTATAAATGCATGTATTAAATGTGTTCCAAACATCACTAGCTTCAATTTGATATGTAGGTTATTTTAGAAAACTTCATAAACATGATTAGTGATTTTGATGTTATTGGTTAGGGTTTGATAGAATTGAATGTGAACATTTAATGTATTGAATGCCATGAATTGTTGTTAGTAAGTAGTTAGTTGTATTGTATGCTTGATTACCTACGAAACGGCGCGTTATATGGATGCATTTAATTCCCAAATCCTATTTTGTGCATTTATGAACTTGAGCATTTATGGTGAACATTAATTGATCATTTATTTTGGAAAGCCGATTGTTACAAATGATGTTTTTGGTTGGTGAAATGTATTTAGTTGTGTTCTTTGTCAAATTACCTTTCTAACGATATAAGATACGAGTTCTAAGTGTTCACGGTTTGTGTTTTATGTTTGTTTGAATTTTGGGTTGAGACTTAGAAAACTGAAACTGGCCAGGTACCAGCTCGCGTGTTATGCCGCGGCACGGCCAGCCTTTATCGCGGCGTGACATAAGGCGTGTCCAGCCTCTGACCACCTTGTCAATTATATGAAAAATGTTTGGCACGCTATGGACCTCCGATTCACATGTAACTTGTTCTAACATGCTTATATATGAATAAAAACCTCAGAAAAATAGTTCGGGACCCGACCCGAACGTGTTGACTTTTTTGTTGACTTTGACCGACCAAAGTTTGACTTTTTGTCAAACTTAACCAAATGATTATGCAATCTTTCTAACTTGTTTCTATACTTGTATCTTGCATAAAACCTGGACAATTTGATTCACATGCTACATAATCGAGTCGTAACGAGCCATAGGACTAATTGAACATCTTTGACCTATCGCGTTTATCGATATTGATACGACCTATTTGTTTAGGGCAAGACTAGCATTGTTCTTTGCACACATTACTTTGTGAAGTACTTTTCATACGTGCACTCAAGGTGAGATCATAGCCCCACTTTTCAAATACTTTTATACTTTTAAAATCGTGGGATGAGAAAACATATACATTACATACTTATATATACTTTTCACATGTATAAATATATACTTTTCATACTTTGATACTTTGAATACTATACGAAAGCAAAGATACATATGAGTTTGAATGAAAATCCTCAAGTTCAATTATCATTAGTTACACTTGTAGGGTGTAAGCGAGAAATTAGGTTGTGTGGCCATGCGGGTTTGATGAACCCTCATTCAGATGAATGAAACGTACTTTCGATGTATAGTGTAGGTTCTAACACTATTATGCAGAGGTAATATTCAGTTAAGCTTGATAATTGGGTGCTCGTGATACAAACACATCTTTTGAGATGTATACGCTTAATAAACGATTTATACTAAACCTTGTGATACAAATATACTTTATGCATACAACTATGATTTCACCAACGTTTTCGTTGACAGATTCTTTTATGTTTTTCTCAGGTCCTTGAATGCTTAATGATACATGCTTCCGCTCATTACTTTTGATACTTGCTTGGATGTCGAGTATACATGCATACGTGGAGCGTCTTTTGACTACTTTCAAATTGTGTCGCATATGTTTCATTTGTACTTTAAACTTTGTTATGTAACTAGTTGTCGAACTATTTTTGTAAACCTTGAAACATCTCTACTTTTGAAATGAATGCGACATACTTTTGGTCAAACGTTGTTTTAAAGACTTATGACCATGTAATGGGACCTAAGTAGACGGCGCCATCAATGACGATTTTGTCGGGTCGCTACATCATTCATCGATTTCATTGCGAGGTATTTGACCTCTAATGATACGTTTTGTAAACATCGCATTCTTTTGAAAAGGCACACCATAAATGAATATTTAAATCAAAGGTTTTCGACATCTGATGATTTCTACATATAGACAATCACCGTAAATAATAGTTTACAATAGTAATTCCATTGACAATGCAGTCAAAATAAGATACATGGTGATGATTTAGTGAATGCAACGTTTCCTTGATAAATATGCCATGTAAGACTCCATGCACATAGCATGTCTAACATATAAGCAAACAGCGGAAGACTTCTAGGGAACCTGAGAATAAACATGCTAACAAGTGTCAACACAAAGGTTGGTGAGTTCATAGTTTTAGTGTTTCGCATAATCTGTATATAAAGGTGGATCACAAGATTTCAGTTGTTTCATCCGAAATGTTTATCAAAATATTCTACAAGATTGAGCACCCTGGTAACTAAACTTAACGTATATTTAATTTATACCCTTTGTATAATCATCTTAATAATACACGTAAACCAACGTGTACGCTTCTCAAATAGCATACGTCCGTTAAAAGGCTAGTGCTCTAGCTCGGACGGGGATATCAAGCCCTATGGATCCATATACAACTACTCGCGCCCACCAGTTCTTATAACCGGTAGTTACTAGTTACCAAAGCTAAGGGATTTTCGGTTCAAACTCAGTGTAGAATTTAGTATCTACTTGTGTCCATTGCATTTAAAATAAAGTGCATGTATTCTCAGCCCAAAAATATATATTGCAAAAGCATTTTAAAAAGGGAGCAAATGAAACTCACCTTAGCAGCACATAAGGTCATTCATCAAAAAGTGACCGTAACTCGGAATGCAAGATTAACCGTAGCTCTCAACCTAGAGAACATATGTTGGTCAATACATGTCTAATAAACTAGGTTGGGTTATAGTGTATCACAATCCTAATGCTCGAGATCGACATACAAAAGTTATCAAAAGTCATTTCAAAAAGTTAATTTTGACAATTGTTCAACAAAACGAGACGTGCCTTATATAAGGATTCATTTACTTGGCTAGTAGTATTTTATCAATCTCATAAACAGGTTGTTTAAATATTAATTGTAGATTCAAAAGCAATTCCAATTAACGTCAATTATAATTCAGTTGACCATATCTTTTGATTCGTTCATCGAAATTACGCGATTTCTAAATGAAAAGTTATTGATTTTTCGCCAGCTTTCCGAAAACATGTATATCATATACCTTTTACCAGTAATATATGTATTTAATTCGTGATTCATTATAAACTATTTAACGACAAAATTTAGCATACAAGCATGTATAAATATATACTCGAGCACTAGACATGTATACACTATTAATATATAAAAGATAAGATATGAATGCTCACGTATCAATATTGAGATTCAATATTGCAGGAAAGTACGTAGACGCAACAGAGATGATAAATACTATGTTTGACTTGCGAACAATACCTATGAACATTACCCATAACCTCCATAGCTATAACCCATAATTTCCTTAGTTCTATCCCGTTTGAAGCTTGTTTTGAAAGTGACACGCTCATGACCTCGTCGTAATATTTTATGTATAGTATTACTAAAAATATTAAGATTAATAATAATAATAATCTTAATAATAATAATAATATAATAATAATAATAATAATAATAATAATAATAATAATAATAAATAAATAAATAAATAAATAAATCGTTTTATGACCAAGTTAATATATATTTTCAACATTCATAAACACGTTTTAAATATACGTCGTAAGTTATTCATACAATTAATATTTCAACTTATCATATATATTCAAATAAATATTTAAACCAATAAGTTTAATGTACGGTATCAAAAAAATTAATACATTGTTACGTTTTCAAGTTATAATATATATATGTATCTATATACATATAATTGTTCGCGAATCGTCGAGACACAACCGAAAGGTATTTGAATATATGAAAATAGTTCAAAAATTTTGAGATTCAGTTTTACATACTTTGTTTATCGTGTCAAAAATGTTAATCATACAAAGATTAAGTTTAAATTTGGTCAGAAATTTCTGGGTCATCACAGTACCTACCCGTTAAAGAAATTTCGTCCCGAAATTTGAGTGAGGTCGTCATGACTAACAATAAAAATATTTTCATGTCGTATATGTGTTGATAAATAGAGTTTTATCACCGTTGAATAATATGGATAAAACAATCCGATTATTCGAAGCGTATGAGAGAAGTTATCGTAAAAGAGTGAAATGGAGAATAGAGATTCGTCTTAACTCTTGACGTATTAACGATTGATTTCCGTAATTTAAGGAATAGAAAATTTTCATAATCTAAATAAGATTTGATTCTTCGGAATTTAAGGAAATTAAGATTTCTTTTGATTAAATGCGTAATTTGCCTCGATTGCTATGTTTGATATTTCGCTATAAATTGACCTCTTCCGTTTCATTATTTTCATCACTCTTACATCTTCTTCCTCATTTCCTATTTTCAAAAGATTGTAAAAATGCTTCTTCCAGTTCTGATTCTTGATATACTCCTAACTTTCATATCTGTCATTCTTCTTTTTCATCTACCACCGGAGGAAGTTATTTTCTTCTACCATTACCTTGGGGTTATAGTGTTTTTCATTCTCCCGTGTCTTTATATTGCTATACGCATTGATATACACGGTTTGTAATTTCTGGGTGGTTGTTGGGTTTTATATCTTCCCTTATATTTCGATGTCTCTGCTTCTGTCTTTCCATAATCATTGACATCCACAGTTAATACTCTCTCCAATTTACTGTGATTTATATATACTCCCATTGATATTTTGAAGCTTCATGCTTTTGTTTTATCTTCCCGACTTTAAATCAAGAAAATAATGGTCCAGAATTCGTAGGTATGAATTTCGGAATGAACATAATTAATGTTCTAAAAAAAACGGTAATAGCACAATCTGACTTGTCAAATTACCAGAATATCTCGAAAAAGACCAAATCATTAAGAAAATATTTTCTTGATAGCTTAGAGGTTAAATAGAATGAAAGAGTTATGCAACATGATTTATAATGAGGGTATGATCTGTGAACCTTTATCACGTTCCATTAGAAACTCAGCATGACTTACTGTAATATAATCACGTTGATCAAGTGTCATTATATTATACTAACTCATGCTTCAGTTCCCAACACCACTTCAAAAATGTTCATATTTTAAACTCGAAGGTTTCAGAATTTAGAAACTAAAATAGTTTCTTTTATGATGTTACACAGATATCGCAAGGAGAAAATTGATTTCTGATGAGAATGATTATGAAATTATCTCCAGAAATATGGACGATATTTATAATGAAAGATACGATGATATCTTAGAATTTCTAATATCAGAGGATGATGAAGAATATTGTCCGCAAGGGTTTAGATTCGGAAGTAAGGTATTCGTTAATGGCTTCAGCAGATACTGAATAATTTGGATTCTTTGAAGGCAGGTTTAGTCTTTGTGATTTATCCACAGCCTCCTTCATACTTTGCTAAATCCGTTTTCCAGTTCCAAACCTTCTCTTTTTCTGAGCTTTGCCAACACACTATTCTTTATCATCAAACTTTTGACTGTTAAGGTCATTTACAGTTTTTGCTGCTTCATCAGCATTTAAAGTTATCATAACCGAATCGTTGGTTATCAATCCGAGGTGTTTTCAAAAGTTTGAAGGGTTTGCATGAAGATTGTAATTTTCAAGATACATATGATGTTCTAGAATTTTGAACAATACAAATTTTTTTTCCTTTTTTTTTCTGGGTTTATGAATAGAAGTGATGTTCTAGCACAGTTTTGAAGTTAAAGTATAGCATTTGAAAGATGTAAGAATCTAAGAGTGATGTTTTCTGTTAAATCTTGGCTTGGATTCTGATTTTTCAAAATCAGAATATGTAATTGAATTTGTATGGAAATGATTGTATATCGCTGTGAGCATAGTTAATAATTTTTGAATCAAAGTTGAAGAATGTACAGTATAACATATTAATTGTGAACTTATATATTTCCCGAGTATTACCTACCCGTTAAAGATTTCACAATTAATACTTTGTACAAAAGAATTTTTTTATTACCGTATTTATGAAAATATATGTATGTATATTTTCTTCAGATGTAATACAGATTTGATGAGTTAATATCATATTAAGCTCATTTGATTTTTGAATTGAATGAATAATCTCTAAAACATTAAGGATTATATAATCTTCGTGGAGTATTTCACTAATGAAATCAATACTTCATTATTTATTCTTATTCCTCGGTGAAGGATGTTGATGCTCGTGGAATTCTTATGAACTTCATAAGATATAAATGATGTTTTCTAGAAAGTTTCGAGTACATCGAAGATAAAAGTGTAAAATCAAACATGTAATTGATTAATACACTAAGTTCATTATGAAATGGAATTCATTGAGTTGAAACAGATATTTGTAGTTAAAGATGGTTAAGTTATTAACGAATGATGTACATCATAGCATATTAGTAATATGAATTAACCGAGTAGTATCTACCCCTTAAAATTCACACGTTATAGCTTAGTACGAAAAGATTCATGATGGTTTTAAAATTTATATATATAAGATATACATATAAATTCTTTAGATGAATTGAGTTATTACTTCATAACTCATTGATACAATATACTCGTTGTTGACTCGTAATGATGTCTACGGTGCTTTCTTGAACTGACGGAGCTTGTGATGTTAGAGGTGCTGCTGATTCTGACGATGTTGACAGCACTGACTGTGCTGGTGAGGCTAAGGGTACTGTTGATGCTGTTGGTAAAACAAGTCTAACTTGTATCTTACACCATTCGGATAAGGGTTTCTACTCTATCTGATTTAGGGTTAAGGCTAGAATAGATAATCTCTAAACTTTAGAAATTACATAATCACCGTAGAATGTTTCTCCGATGAATTTATGAATCCATACTTCATCGTTTGTTGTTGCTGGTACTTCTTGGTACCTATGGTGCGTATGATGTTGATATCCGAGGTACAAATTGTGATGTTGAGGCGTGTGATGCGGATGTGGTTGTTGGTGGTGGTAATGATCCTATTGGTGTGGATGATGGTGGTACCGGTTATGCTGAGGGTGCTGCTGCTGGTGTTCATAACCCTTGCACCATATTCTCCAAAGCTACTACCCGAGCACGAAGCTCGTTGACTTCTTCTATTATACCGGGATGATCGGTGGTTCGGACGATCGGATAAATAAGATTTATAATATGGGATAGTATATAATCATGATGAGATACTCTGGAAATGAGAGAGAAAATAGTATTACGAATAGGTTTGCCCGTAAGTGCTTCAGGTTCTTCGCCAAGAGGTGAATGTGGTGGATGGAAGGGATCACCTTCTTCTTGTCTCCAATGATTAAGTAGGCTACGAACCCATCCCCAATTCAACCAGAATAGGTGATGGCTGATTGGTTGATCCATTCCGGTTACACTTTCTTCAGAGTTCAGGTGAATATCCATATCGGAATAGTTGTCGGAATTTAAGGAATTTGAACTAGATACGGGATCCATCTTGTATAATTAGAGAGATGATTTTTGATATGAAATAGATTATAGATTTTGATTGGTACTCTTCAATACATAATTTACATATGTATATATAATACCAAAATCCCGTAAATTATGGAGAAGTTTTCGGAAGATGGCAGTCAAAGTTTACTGTAATAGATATGCTAAGATATGAATTTTGTCTATACACTATCTATGCAATCAATGCAATAAGACGCGTTTAGACTTAAGATGATAGACAGGTAATTTCTGACAAGAAATGATAAGCAAAACTTTTAACATGCAGACATAGTCGAAGTCCAGACTTACTAATGCATCCTAACAACTATCAGTTAGACACACTTATGCAAGACCTGGTTCACTAGGACCAACGCTCTGATACCAACTGAGACGATCGCTCCAAATCCATATGGACGAACACGTCATTTGTAACATCCCGCCTTTTTCCGTTTACTTTTCTGTTTAACTATTTAAATTCCGTTATATGTTTATAACATCTCCCATTGATACACATTTTAAAAATATCTCGTTTAGGTAATTCACGCACCCGCAACCGAACTCGAGGGACTAGTTTTGCCAAAGATCCAAAGAGGTGACTAGCATTTGACTAGTCAACCCCACCTCCTTTCTTTTTCATTTTCATTTTCCTTTTCTTTCACTACTTCTCCATTTTCTTTCAATTATCCATTTCAAAGAATCATCATCTAAATCCAAGCTAGCGGGTGTCTTGCAAAACAAATTACATATTTGGAATCCTTGCAACTTCCTCTTCGATTCCATACCGATTTCATCAAGTTTGGGTAACTTTCTAAAATCACTAGATTTTGTGTTCTTGATGTTTTTAACTTAAAAAGTTGTTAATTAGTGTCTATGGCTCAAGTCTAATATGAATATATGATTTATATGTTCGATTTAGTTATTTGAAGTAACTAGAATGAACATAAACTTTGGTGTGTTTGATTTGGTGATTTGGTTGTTTGGATGATGTTAAATGTTATAAATGCATGTATTAAATGTGTTCCAAACATCACTAGCTTCAATTTGATGTGTAGGTTATTTTAGAAAACTTCATAAACATGATTAGTGATTTTGATGTTATTGGTTAGGGTTTGATATAATTGAATGTGAACATTTAATGTATTGAATGCCATGAATTGTTGTTAGTAAGTAGTTAGTTGTATTGTATGCTTGATTACCTACGAAACGGCGCGTTATATGGATGCATTTAATTCCCAAATCCTATTTTGTGCATTTATGAACTTGAGCATTTATGGTGAACATTAATTGATCATTTATTTTGGAAAGCCGATTGTTACAAATGATGTTTTTGGTTGGTGAAATGTATTTAGTTGTGTTCTTTGTCAAATTACCTTTCTAACGATATAAGATACGAGTTCTAAGTGTTCACGGTTTGTGTTTTATGTTTGTTTGAATTTTGGGTTGAGACTTAGAAAACTGAAACTGGCCAGGTACCAGCTCGCGTGTTATGCCGCGGCACGGCCAGCCTTTATCGCGGCGTGACATAAGGCGTGTCCAGCCTCTGACCACCTTGTCAATTATATGAAAAATGTTTGGCACGCTATGGACCTCCGATTCACATGTAACTTGTTCTAACATGCTTATATATGAATAAAAACCTCAGAAAAATAGTTCGGGACCCGACCCGAACGTGTTGACTTTTTCGTTGACTTTGACCGACCATAGTTTGACTTTTTGTCAAACTTAACTAAATGATTATGCAATCTTTCTAACTTGTTTCTATACTTGTATCTTGCATAAAACCTGGACAATTTGATTCACATGCTACATAATCGAGTCGTAACGAGCCATAGGACTAATTGAACATCTTTGACCTATCGCGTTTATTGTAACGACCCGAAAATTTCCGACCAAATTTAAACCTTAAACTCTATATGTTTCCGACACGATAAGCAAAAACCTGTAATTTTGAGTCTAGAAAGTTTGAAATCTATATTCAGTGGATCAGTTACCCTCTGACCAAGCCTGACGATTCACGAACAATTAATTGTACATAGTTTGTGTGTATATATATATATATATATATATATATATATATATATATATATATATATATGTAATATTTGAAAATGTAATTTGAAATACTAAACGTTGATGTTATATTTAACTATGTGATAAAAATATTTTTACCTTTTTAGATCAAATTTTAGTACTCCGTACATAGTATTTGGAACAGAAAGTAAATAATTATTGAACCTTTTTGATCAGGTTTTAAACTCATAATAAGTGAAATAATTAAATATATTTAATCTAAAAATTTGGAATTTTTAAGAACACTTTTATATTTTAACTGTTTAGCAATGAGCACGAAATAATACTCTAAATCTTACGTCCACTCAATAGTGAACGATGGCTTTACTGTTTTTCTTAAACCCACATGTTTTAATTTTATTATTATTATAAATATTATTATATTATTATATTTAATAAATATCTAATACTATTTGTGTTTTTTTTATGTCTTTATAAACTAGAGATTACGGGGTAATATATACATATACATTATAGATAATCACTTCAAGTATCATCTATTTTTCTCTCCTTTATTTATTTCTTATTTTCCTTGAGAACCCATCACCACCTTGGTGACTCTCTTGATCAACAACTATCATCACCATCACCATCCTCATCTAATTCTTTAGTCTAGATCACATCACTAAATTACCCTTCTTGTTTAAGCTACTATACTAAACCTAACAAACTATATGTACTAACTACATACTACTTGCAATCTTCCTTCCCTGGTGAACATCCATCACAACACTATGGATCACCCTACAACCGACACCACCTCCATAATCATCTTCACCACTTTGATAACCAATGAAGACCACCATCGCCGAACCACCACTTAACACTCCAAAAACCATCTTTCCATTCGAAAAAAAACTATATCGACCAACTTCATATCCATGTAATCATCACTCTCTCTCTCTCTCTTTAGATATCTAACTCCCTCTTTGTGAACCATACACACCGCCACCCTACTCATCACCATCTCACCACCGTCATCTAGAACCACCTTTGGATTACCACCGTCCACCAAACAACTGTCACCGGCCACCAATTCTAATCACTCTCTAACTCACCATGCTACTACTACTGTTTCTTTTACGCCACCACTCACCTCCTTGGTAACTCATAATCGGCTAAACCACAACCACCGCGAACCCACCACTATTACCATTTCATTTCTCTTCTTTCGTTTATTGTTCCTAACCCAACGAACTCTTTTATTTCTGTTTTTTGTTTGGTCGACACCCCAAAAACGAACACCAACACCACCAACCAATCACCACCTTCATCCACCACGGCTGCAACTTTCGGCCACCAAGCATCACCACCCAAACCATTCCCTCTCACCTCTCTCTCTTATTTCCAAACCATATCACTTTAAATCTCTATATTTGAATCAACTAACCCGGCATATCATAACTAAAACGCTGCTGTAAACCGCCGGATACATCATCTAATCAACCATCATCGGCACCATAATAAATCCACCCAAGAATGCTACAGTTCGGTCACCTACAGCTTGATAAATGATGCTACTATCGAAAAACTCGTTTATGTTGTTCAAGCAAGATACCCACTTGCATATTTTGTTGTTTTGTTTCGGTCATCTCAAACAAATAAAAAGAAAAACGATATATGTTAATGCATGGGACAAGTTACCACTTGATGTCGCCAAAGTGGGTAACAAGCTGGACTTGATTATAATATTGTGAGATGTAAATTGATTTTTTTTTTCATGGGGCCGTTTTAAGTTAAGGGTTTTCATATGAGATTTGAGTGTTGCCGAAACTGTTGGGTCACAAGAATAACAGTAGGGTCGCGGTTCTTATGCTGCTAGAAAATTTAAATGATCTTGATTATGATTATAACCATGAGTTTAGGATTAGATTAAGACGATGTCGGGTATAATAATGAAGATGATAAATGAATAATGGTTAAAATAATTAAAAGTGGGGATTTATATCAAGGAACAAACGAATGATTCAATTGTTTAAGGGTGTTTCGGGTTAGCAGGACGTCGCGGGTTCAAACTCGGAATTGGGTATATTTTTAAGGGCTACTCCCATGAGGTAGTTATTTATCTAATATTATTATTATTATTATTATTATTATTATTATTATTATTATTATTATTATTATTATTATTATTACTACTACTACTAAAATAAGTATTAAAAACCATTTATTATTTATCATAATTAAAATTACAAGTATGATTATTATTATTGTTATATTAATAAAATTATCATTTATTATTAAAGATAGTATTTTTATTAAAATTTTCATTTTTTATAAATTATCATTTTTATTGAAACTATCATTCTAGTTATCATTATTAGTATTATTATTATTATTTTTATCATTAACATAGTTTTTATTATTATTAATATTAACAATATTTTTAAATACATAAAAACATAATTGATACATAATTATATTAATATTACATAAAATATTAAATAAACATTAACATTTATTATATAAATATTATATGATTAATAGGTGAAATTATCTGATTTCGATTAAGTGTTAATATATATATACGTGATATAGGTTCGTGAATCTGAGGCCAACCTTATACTTGTTCAATGTCGTTCTATGTATTTTTACTACAAAATACATTAGGTGAGTATATAGTCCCTTTTTAAACTTTAAATATTTTGGGCTGAGAATACATGCGCTGTTTTTATAAATGATTTACGTTATGGACACAAGTGATTAAAAATGATATTCTGCGGATTGATGTGCTAGGTAATTTAGTTATATGTTATAATAGCATGTAAGTGCGAATCCTAAAGATAGATCTATCGGGTTTGACACCCCCATCCAGTAGGCTGCACTAGACATAAGAACTAGTGGGCAGATGTTTAGTACTTCGAGAATTATTTATACACTTGCGAGTGTACATATCCATCTTTGCGAAGATGACTTATTATATTATTGTTAAGGTTGGTTACTGAGGCCTCAACATAAGCAGAATGATTTTATACACTTGTGAGTGTATTATATTTTTATATATGAAATCTTGGGGTCCATAGTTATAACGCTGCTAGCATCAAATCTATATCTCACCAACTTTATGTTGATGTTTTAAAGCATGTTATTCTCAGGTACGAATTAAGTCTTCCGCTGTGCATTTGCTCATGTTAAGGACAATACTTGGAGTCGATCATCGCAAAGGAACCAAATGTTGATGACTTCGTCCGGATGAATTAGGACGGGTCCTTTCAGTTGGTATCAGAGCGGTGGTCTTAGTGAACCAGGTCTTGCATTAGTGTGTCTAACTAGTAGCTGTTAGGATACATTAATGAGTCTGGACTTCGACCGTGCCTGCATGTCAAAAGTTTTGCTTATCATTTCTAGTCGTAAATTATTTGCTTATCATCCTTAGGGAATTGCCTGCTTATCATTCATAAGTCTAGACACGTCTTACTGCATTTAGTGCATCGATAGTGTATAGACAAAATTCATATCTTAGCATATCTGTTACTTTGGACTTTAGTTGACATCTTTTCAAAGATTCTCCGTAATTTACGGGATTTTGGTATTATATATACATATGTAAAGTATGTATTGAAGAGTACCAAATCTAACTTCTATAATCTATTTCATACCAAAAATTCATTTTTCCGATTATACAAGATGGATTCCGCATCTAGTTCGAATTCCTCAGATTATGACAGCTATGCCGATATGGATTTTCATTCAAGCTCCGAAGGCAGCGTCACCGGAATGGATCAACCAATCTCCCATCATCTATTCTGGATGAATTGGGGGTGGGTTCGTAATATACTAAGTCACTGGAGACATGAAGAGGGTGATCCCTTCCATCCACCAAATTGCCCTCTTGGCGATGAACCTGAAGCACTTACCGGCGAACCTGTTCGAGAAACCATTTTCTCTCTCATTTCTAGAGTATCTCGTCACGATTATATACTATCCCATATTTCAGATCTTGTTCATTCGCTCACTCCAACCACCAATCATCTCGGTGTACTAGCAGAAGTTAACGAATTTCGCGCTCGCGTGACGGCTTTGGAGAATATGGTGCGAAGGTTACAAACACCAGCAGCAGCACCAGCAGCATAATCCGTACCACCATCATTAACACCGACAGTACCCATATCACCCTCAACCACAACCGCGTCGTAAACCTCAACATCACAATTTGTACCTCGGATATCAACATCACACACCTCAATATCACTATCTGTACTTCGAGTATGATCTTCGTTTTACATATCATTCTATATCGATTATCTTCGCTTTACTTATCGTTCTATCTCATTTATCTTCGTTCAACATGGTAATTATGTAATCTTTAATGTTTTAGAGATCATGTAATCAAGTATTAACGATAAATCAAAAAAATTTAATATCTTATTGACTCATTAGATCCATGATTACATCTGAAGAAAATATATATACAAGTATATTTTCATAAAGATTGTAATTAAAAAAAAAATTCTTTCGTACAAACTGTTAATGATGAAAATATTTTAACGGGTAGGTAGTACCCGAGGAATATTTAGATCTCACATTAATAAGTTACAGTGTATACTCTTCGAATCTGATTCAACGGTCATTTTCTATTCTACTTACAACCACCGATATTTGTATCTGTTCACCACCGAATAACCATTTTTATTCAAATTTCATATTTGGATTTTTATCTATCAGAATCCAACAAGTGGCATAATGAAGAAAACATTGGACAAAATAAAAAGTGTTAGAAACAAACAAATTAATTATGAGAAATTCTGTTAGGAATCCACGCTAATTGTTCCTAGTTAACTGTTCCCAGCTAACTGTTAATTCCGTATTACATTTTATCGCAATTTAATTTATTGTCATTTAAGTTCTGTTATTTATTTTACGCACTTTAAATAACGGGACACGTATACAAGGTTTCGACCTATCATATCGACCCATCTATATATATATTTCGGAACAACCATAGACACTCTATATGTGAATGTTGGAGTTGGCTATACAGGGTTGAGGTTGATTTCAAAATATATATATGGTTTGAGTTGTGATCAATACTGAGAACGGTACACGGGTCACGATACGTATTAATTAATTCGAATATTATATATTAAATTATATATGAATATATTGGACTAGTGGACAACTGGACTATTGGACTGCTAACTTTGGACAATTAAAATGAATTAAAATATTGATTATAACATATGAAACTAAACAATTCTTCAAGTTTGCCACTTGATTTCATCCTAAACCTCATTTGTATCTCGACGTTTACAAACCGCGTACAAACCTATCAGGATTCTTGAAAATACCTCAATCGAGAAGTTGAACCGACCGCACTTCATCTACAGAAGAAAAGATCTATACACATGAAAAACTATTGAACCCAACGTCATAGTTTAACACGTACCGCGACGAATTCTTTAGCATTTATTAGCAAAAACAACCTTACGATTCATTTTCAAAGTAGCCAATTTTGTCACAGCTTCAGCAGAACAACTTCGACCTTTCATTCGAATAAGTTTTATTATAACTTTGATATATACGATTGGTTTTCCTCATCGTTACCAGGGAACCTTTCATACTCCGCCATGTTATCATCAGCATTTAATCATCTAAAAACACAATTCGCCCAAAAACACCTCGGATTGATAATCGACGATTCAGATATGACTGCATTAAATGCAGAGGAAACAGTAAAATTTTAGATGGCCTAAATGGCCAAAAGTTTGATGATAAAGAAGGGAATGTTAGGAACGCTCGATAGAAAATTTAGTGCTGAAAAATGGATTGAGCTAACCGTGAAGGAAACAAAGAACAAATACAAGGAATGAACCTGCCTTCAAATAATGCAAATGATTCAGTGTCTGTTGAAACCATCAGTATGAACCCTACTCCTTATTCTAAACTTTTTCAGATGATATTATTCATCATCATCTTATCTTAGATATTATAAGATATCTTCATATTTTCCACTATACATATTCTCCATATTTCTGGAGATATTTTCACAACTATTGTTATCTGAGATCAGGTATATCTCCGTAATATCTGCAACATAAAAGAAACTGTGCTAGTTTCTAAATCCTGAAACCTTCGAGTTTAAAATATGAATGTTTTGAAGTAGTGTTGGGAACTGATGCATGAATTAGTATAATATAATGACACTTGATCAACGTCATTATATTACAGTAAGTCATGTTGAGTTTCTAATGAAGCATGATGATTCTCAGTACCATCATCATGTGCCATGTTACACGACTCTTACACTCTACCCAATTTTCAAACATATCGAGAACATATCTTTCTGATAGTTCTATCTTTTCTTCTGAATTCTGGTAATTTGACAAATCAAAATTGTGCCATTACCATTTCTTTCTAAGAGCATTAGCTATGTTCATTTCAAATTTCATACCTACGAATTCTGGACCATTGCTCGCTTGACTCGAAGTCGGGAGGAGAAAACGAAAGCATGAAGCTCCGAAAAATAATGAAGAATATAAAACCCCAATAACAGCTCTGAAACTACAAACCGTGCATATCACTACGTATTGTCACGGGAAAATTAATAACACTATAATTTCAAGATAATAGTAGAAGTAAATAAAATCCTCCGGTGGTAGATGAAGGAGGAGGATGATAGATGTGAAAATCAAGAGTATATCAAGGATTAGAATGGGATGGAGCATATAGGCGAATGTCTTAAAGTAGGAATTAAGGAGAAAGAGTAGAAGATGTGGGATATGGAAATAAGGAAACGAAGGGGGTAGTTTTATATAGAAATATCCGACAAAGAAATCAAAACAGATTTCCTCATTAAATCAAAGAAGATCCTGATCGCCGAAGAACCAAATCTTATTACGTAAAATTTTCTTTTAAATCCCTTAAATCCCGGAAGTCAATAGTAACTACGTCATCATTCGAAACGAATATATTTATTTACTCACTTCACTCTTTTGTGGTAGCTTCGCTCGTACGATTCACATGATCGAAATGTTTTATCTATATCTATCCATAATGATAAAATTACGTTATTACCTCATATTCATCATGAAAACATTCCTATTGTTATTTATGACAACCTCTACCAAATTTCGGGGACGAAATTTCTTTAACGGGTGGGTACTGTAACGACCCAAAAATTTCCGACCAAATTTAAACCTTAAACTCTATATGTTTCCGACACGATAAGCAAAAACCTGTAATTTTGAGTCTAGAAAGTTTGAAATCTATATTCAGTGGATCAGTTACCCTCTGACCAAGCCTGACGATTCACGAACAATTAATTGTACATAGTTTGTGTGTGTATATATATATATATATATATATATATATATATATATATATATATATATATATATATATATATATATATATATATATATATATATATGTAATATTTGAAAATGTAATTTGAAATACTAAACGTTGATGTTATATTTAACTATGTGATAAAAATATTTTTACCTTTTTAGATCAAATTTTAGTACTCCGTACATAGTATTTGGAACAGAAAGTAAATAATTATTGAACCTTTTTGATCAGGTTTTAAACTCATAATAAGTGAAATAATTAAATATATTTAATCTAAAAATTTGGAATTTTAAGAACACTTTTATATTTTAACTGTTTAGCAATGAGCACGAAATAATACTCTAAATCTTACGTCCACTCAATAGTGAACGATGGCTTTACTGTTTTTCTTAAACCCACATGTTTTAACTTTATTATTATTATAAATATTATTATATTATTATATTTAATAAATATCTAATACTATTTGTGTTTTTTTATGTCTTTATAAACTAGAGATTACGGGGTAATATATACATATACATTATAGATAATCACTTCAAGTATCATCTATTTTTCTCTCCTTTATTTATTTCTTATTTTCCTTGAGAACCCATCACCACCTTGGTGACTCTCTTGATCAACAACTATCATCACCATCCTCATCTAATTCTTTAGTCTAGATCACATCACTAAATTACCCTTCTTGTTTAAGCTACTATACTAAACCTAACAAACTATATGTACTAACTACATACTACTTGCAATCTTCCTTCCCTGGTGAACATCCATCACAACACTATGGATCACCCTACAACCGACACCACCTCCATAATCATCTTCACCACTTTGATAACCAATGAAGACCACCATCGCCGAACCACCACTTAACACTCCAAAAACCATCTTTCCATTCGAAAAAAAACTATATCGACCAACTTCATATCCATGTAATCATCACTCTCTCTCTCTCTCTTTAGATATCTAACTCCCTCTTTGTGAACCATACACACCGCCACCCTACTCATCACCATCTCACCACCGTCATCTAGAACCACCTTTGGATTACCACCGTCCACCAAACAACTGTCACCGGCCACCAATTCTAATCACTCTCTAACTCACCATGCTACTACTACTGTTTCTTTTACGCCACCACTCACCTCCTTGGTAACTCATAATCGGCTAAACCACAACCACCGCGAACCCACCACTATTACCATTTCATTTCTCTTCTTTCGTTTATTGTTCCTAACCCAACGAACTCTTTTATTTCTGTTTTTTGTTTGGTCGACACCCCAAAAACGAACACCAACACCACCAACCAATCACCACCTTCATCCACCACGGCTGCAACTTTCGGCCACCAAGCATCACCACCCAAACCATTCCCTCTCACCTCTCTCTCTTATTTCCAAACCATATCACTTTAAATCTCTATATTTGAATCAACTAACCCGGCATATCATAACTAAAACGCTGCTGTAAACCGCCGGATACATCATCTAATCAACCATCATCGGCACCATAATAAATCCACCCAAGAATGCTACCGTTCGGTCACCTACAGCTTGATAAATGATGCTACTATCGAAAAACTCGTTTATGTTGTTCAAGCAAGATACCCACTTGCATATTTTGTTGTTTTGTTTCGGTCATCTCAAACAAATAAAAAGAAAAACGATATATGTTAATGCATGGGACAAGTTACCACTTGATGTCGCCAAAGTGGGCAACAAGCTGGACTTGATTATAATATTGTGAGATGTAAATTGATTTTTTTTTCTTTCATGGGGCCGTTTTAAGTTAAGGGTTTTCATATGAGATTTGAGTGTTGCCGAAACTGTTGGGTCACAAGAATAACAGTAGGGTCGCGGTTCTTATGCTGCTAGAAAATTTAAATGATCTTGATTATGATTATAACCATGAGTTTAGGATTAGATTAAGACGATGTCGGGTATAATAATGAAGATGATAAATGAATAATGGTTAAAATAATTAAAAGTGGGGATTTATATCAAGGAACAAACGAATGATTCAATTGTTTAAGGGTGTTTCGGGTTAGCAGGACGTCGCGGGTTCAAACTCGGAATTGGGTATATTTTTAAGGG
Organism: Rutidosis leptorrhynchoides; assembly: GCF_046630445.1. Taxonomy (NCBI): domain Eukaryota; kingdom Viridiplantae; phylum Streptophyta; class Magnoliopsida; order Asterales; family Asteraceae; genus Rutidosis; species Rutidosis leptorrhynchoides. The sequence goes on along the minus strand of NC_092338.1, from coordinate 31,688,198 downwards.
CTACTCCCATGAGGTAGTTATTTATCTAATATTATTATTATTATTATTATTATTATTACTACTACTACTACTAAAATAAGTATTAAAAACCATTTATTATTTATCATAATTAAAATTACAAGTATGATTATTATTATTGTTATATTAATAAAATTATCATTTATTATTAAAGATAGTATTTTTATTAAAATTTTCATTTTTTATAAATTTTCATTTTTATTGAAACTATCATTCTAGTTATCATTATTAGTATTATTATTATTATTTTTATCATTAACATAGTTTTTATTATTATTAATATTAACATTATTTTTAAATACATAAAAACATAATTGATACATAATTATATTAATATTACATAAAATATTAAATAAACATTAACATTTATTATATAAATATTATATGATTAATAGGTGAAATTATCTGATTTCGATTAAGTGTTAATATATATATACGTGATATAGGTTCGTGAATCTGAGGCCAACCTTATACTTGTTCAATGTCGCTCTATGTATTTTTACTACAAAATACATTAGGTGAGTATATAGTCCCTTTTTAAACTTTAAATATTTTGGGCTGAGAATACATGCGCTGTTTTTATAAATGATTTACGTTATGGACACAAGTGATTAAAAATGATATTCTGCGGATTGATGTGCTAGGTAATTTAGTTATATGTTATAATAGCATGTAAGCGCGAATCCTAAAGATAGATCTATCGGGTTTGACACCCCCATCCAGTAGGCTGCACTAGACATAAGAACTAGTGGGCGGATGTTTAGTACTTCGAGGATTATTTATACACTTGCGAGTGTACATATCCATCTTTGCGAAGATGACTTATTATATTATTGTTAAGGTTGGTTACTGAGGCTTCAACATAAGCAGAATGATTTTATACACTTGTGAGTGTATTATATTTTTATATATGAAATCTTGGGGTCCATAGTTATAACGCTGCTAGCATCAAATCTATATCTCACCAACTTTATGTTGACGTTTTAAAGCATGTTATTCTCAGGTACGAATTAAGTCTTCCGATGTGCATTTGCTCATGTTAAGGACAATACTTGGAGTCGATCATCGCAAAGGAACCAAATGTTGATGACTTCGTCCGGATGAATTAGGACGGGTCCTTTCATTTATCGATATTGATACGACCTATTTGTTTAGGGCAAGACTAGCATTGTTCTTTGCACACGTTACTTTGTGAAGTACTTTTCATACGTGCACTCAAGGTGAGATCATAGCCCCACTTTTCAAATACTTTTATACTTTTAAAATCGTGGGATGAGAAAACATATACATTACATACTTATATATACTTTTCACATGTATATATATATACTTTTCATACTTTGATACTTTGAATACTATACGAAAGCAAAGATACATACGAGTTTGAACGAAAATCCTCAAGTCCAATTATCATTAGTTACACTGTGTAAGCGAGAAATTAGGTTGTGTGGCCATGCGGGTTTGACGAACCCTCATTCAGATGAATGAAACGTACTTTCGATGTATAGTGTAGGTTCTAACACTATTATGCAGAGGTAAGATTCAGTTAAGCTTGATAATTGGGTGCTCGTGATACAAACACATCTTTTGAGATGTATACGCTTGATAAACGATTTATACTAAACCTTGTGATACAAATATACTTTATGCATACAACTATGATTTCACCAACGTTTTCGTTGATAGATTCTTTTATGTTTTTCTCAGGTCCTTGAATGCCTAATGATACATGCTTCTGCTCATTACTTTTGATACTTGCTTGGATGTCGAGTATACATGCATACGTGGAGCGTCTTTTGACTACTTTCAAATTGTGTTGCATATGTTTCATTTGTACTTTAAACTTTGTTATGTTACTAGTTGTCGAACTATTTTTGTAAACCTTGAAACATCTCTACTTTTGAAATGAATGCGACATACTTTTGGTCAAACGTTGTTTTAAAGACTTATGACCATGTAACGGGACCTAAGTAGACGGCGTCGTCAATGACGATTTTGTCGGGTCGCTACAGATGGTATCAGAGCATTGGTTGTAGGGATTTAGAGTTCATTGGTGTTGACCCCGAGTCATAGGGTACATTGGTGAGTCTAGACTACAACCGGTATATAGACTTGAAGTAGGAATTACTTGACTACTTGTGCATTTATACTCGAACTCTCATACTCATATCTATTCTTATTCTATCTTAATCTCACGTTGTTTAAGTTGATTGACACGCCACCTTGACTATATGAAGTAATGTCGAATGCACATATGAATTAGGGTAATGTAATTTCCGGGATTATATTACGATGACTCATATGAACGTTCCGACATTATGACGTAAAGAATTTAAGGCGAGTCAAGGAAAATTTTCTCTCTATCTTTATTCCATATCACGGTTAGTATTATTTAGAATACTAACCAACGGTATTCTTTTGTTTTGAAGGAACAATGCCTCCTCGCCGTGTGCCATGCCGTGAAACTCCCGAACAAGCACTACAACGAATGGTGGCCACCGCCGGTCACTCCACCAACAACAACAACAATAACAACAACCGCAACAACAACAACCAAGGAGCCGGTAACTCTAGCAAAGGTTGCTCCTACAAGGCTTTTATGGGGTGCAAATGAAACGACCCGTCCTAATCCATCTGGACGAAGTCCATATCGATTATAAACGATTCACAACAGTTGATTACATCGCGAGGTACTTGACCTCTATATGATACATTTTACAAACATTGCATTCGTTTTTGAAAAGACAATCTTTCATTATATCGAGATTTGACAGGCATGCATACCATTTCATAATATATCCAACTAAAATTGACTTAATAATAATCTTGATGAACTCGACGACTCAAATGCAATGTCTTTTGAAATATGCCATGAATGACTTCAAGTAATATCTATAAAATGAGCAAATGCACAGCGGAAGATTTCTTTCGTACCTGAGAATAAACATGCTTTCAAGTGTCAACCAAAAGGTTGGTGAGTTCATTAGTTTAACATAAATAACCATTTCCATCATTTTAATAGACCACAAGATTTTCATTTCTCATAAACATACGTCCCATGCATAGAGACAAAAATCATTCATATGGATTGAACACCTGGTAACCGACATTCACAATATGCATATAAGAATATCCCCATCATTCCGGGATCCTCCTTCGGACATGATATAAATTTCGAAGTACTAAAGCATCCGGTACTTTGGATGGGGCTTGTTGGGCCCGATAGATCTATCTTTAGAGTTCGCGTCAATTAGGGTGTCTGTTCCCTAATTCTTAGATTACCAGACTATATAAAAAGGGGCATATTCGATTTCGATAATTCAACAATAGAATGTAGTTTCACGTACTTGTGTCTATTTTGTAAATCATTTATAAAAGCAGCGCATGTACTCTCAGTCCCAAAAATATATATATAAAAAGGGAGTAATGAAAACTCACCTAATGTATTTTGTAGTAAAAATACATATGACGACATTGAACAAGGCAGGGTTGGCCACGGATTCAAGAACCTATATCATTCATATATTTATTAAAACATATTCTTGTGATCGAATAAATATATATATATATATATATATATATATATATATATATATATATATATATATAAATTTGTTACTTATATCCTTTTTACATTAATAACGTATATATGTTTCTTATATATTCATTTTGTATATGAAAATATTGATTTTAGTTATGTTATATGTATTAAATATGTTTTATATATATTATTTGTTTGTTACTAATAGTAATTATAATGATACAAAGGTTATATTAATATTGGTAAAAATAATAATAATAATAATAATAATAATAATAATAATAATAATAATAATAACAACAACAATAATAATAATAATAATAATAATAATAATAATAATAATAATAATAATAATAATAATAATAATAATAATAATAATACTTGATATTAGTAAATAAAGTAATAATGTTAATAATAATTATATTAATAATAAGTATAGTGATATTAATAATAATAATACTTGTAAAAATATCAATTTTTTTGCTACTGATAGTTATGATAATAATAATAATTATAATCATGATAGTAATTATAATATATCTATATATTTAGTTATAATGATAATGATAATGATACATCGTTTAAAAGTTCATAACTATAATTATTCTCATATCATCATTATTTTCATATTCAAGTTCAAGTTCAAATTATAACTTATGATTATTGATCATCTTTTTATGAAAAGCATCTTCGTAACATATCTATTAACTTACATTCATATTCTAGGTCTTACACATCTTATAATCTTTTATGACATGGCACATAGTTTTTAATTATATTAGTAACCATTTCATAATACTTATAATGGTAGTAATAATAACCTTAACATTAATATTAATGATGATAATAATTATAATAATAATACTTGTATTAATAATAATAATAAGTGTCCTAAACTAACAATAACAATAATAATAATAATAATAATAATAATAATAATAATAATAATAATAATAATAATAATAATAATAATAATAATAATAATGAAATTGAAAATTTAAAAGTATATACCCTCTTTTAAAGCTTTTCCAAAAAATAATTGCCCACGACGGGGCTCGAACCCGCGACCTCTCACTCCCACGAACCAACACTTAACCATCACACCATCTTCATTTTTCTCTGATTAAACCCACACTCAATTAGATTTAACCCTCCCTTTTTAATTCTATTTTTTTATCTTCTTAAACTAAAGTAATCATATCTATCTAATTTTCTTTATAATCAAAACAATCAGCGTAGCAATTCTTCATCCTCCTTATGCAGTTTATCATAATCATCCATGGCGGATCACCATCACCATTATCTTGTGATCGACATAAACATTATCATCGTTTCTATCATGTATCATGATTCATCATGATCATTTAACATCAACTTTACTTTATTACCGTTAATATTTACTCAAGCTTACCATAATCTTCATCTCTCAATTCGCTAAACATCAAGTATTACACGAAGTTCACCTAAGCCTAAAGGAGTCGTAGCAGTTTCAACCCATTAGATGCCCAGCTACTTCAAACGGCCCATTTAGAGAACATGACACGGTAGCCCATCAATCAACCCATAATGTAAGTCCATTTAAAGTTAAACGGTCCAATTATGGAGAGTCTGATTACTTCTATGTAATCAATGTGGTTTTGTGTATTTACCAAACAACCTATCCATCTATACCAAATTCTTGGATTCCTTTTTCTTTAAATGATTATTTAAAACAACCACTTGTCAACTATGACATAGTGTCGGCCACATATAATTTAAAAGCATGTCACCACGGGTTTTATTTAATCATTATCATTTCTTCATTAATTCTAACATCTTAGAAAGAAGAAAGAAAAAAAATAGGAAACGCAGAAGTGACATGGGGTTTGTAGGTGTGTTTGTGACATAGAAATCGGAACAGAAGTGGGAACTGCAGCTGCAGTTGAAGCTGCTCACGTAGAATAAAAAAAAATCGCGTCTTATTTACTAGCTTATTCAACAGGAACCATAAAAGTATTTGGAAACGCAGCAGTTTGGTGGTCATAACAAGAGTAATGATCGATGGTCGAAGCAGGTGTTATCAAGAGTTGTTGTTATTCGAGTGATGGTGGGTTGGGTTTGTTCAATTAACTCACGAGGTGGTGAGTGATTTTATGATGGGTTGTGTATGCTCATATGTACATGTATATGTAAATATAGCAAAATAGGTGGTAGATGGTTTATGTGAGTAGTGGCGTAGAGATAGAAGTTAACCGATGGAGGTTGTGGTATTCTCGTGTGGTTTAACCGAACATAGAAGGAATGGGTTTTGTTGAGTGAATATGGTGTGAGTTTAAAATGAATGCATAATCATATCATATATATGTATATATAAAGTATATAATAATACTTCTGCAAGATGTCACTTGCAAAACAAAAACAGTGTCAATCTAGAATAGTGTAGTAGTTGTGTGTGTTTTTATGTGCTAATTGAGATTGTGACGATTAACAATAATGAAAGAAAGAAACGAAACATAGTGGATTTGTTAGTTTGATTCATACATGAGAAATTGAAAAGTGGTTAACTAAGAAAAGGAAAGAAAAAGAGATATATAGATGATTAAACAAAAGTTAGTCGACTTTCATAAACATCCTAATACCGACCCCCCTTTTTCTAATTTAACTTTTACCTTGTGACATTAAATCATGGCAATCAATAGCAGGAAAATATTAAAAGTAGAAAGTGACTTGGAACTGAATTTGTTCTTGTCTGATTGATTGGGTCGACAACATCTCGTGAGCAGGAGGAATGAACCAAAAATATAAAACTAATAAAGATCTTAAACTGTAATTGGAATCTATCTAGGATTCTTATATAAATAATATTAATAATTAATAAATATAAATATATTGCTAATAACAATTTCATACAATAAATTAATAACACTTCAAGTTATTGTATAAATATATTAATTTATATATATAAAGATTAAGTTTAAATTTGGTCGGAAATTCCCGGGTCATCACTGAAATGTCCCGTTCTTATTGATTAAAAACGTTCCATATTAATTGATTTCGTTGCGAGGTTTTGACCTCTATATGAGACGTTTTTCAAAGACTGCATTCATTTTTAAAACAAACCATAACCTTTATTTCATAAATAAAGGTTTAAAAAGCTTTACGTAGATTATCAAATAATGATAATCTAAAATATCCTGTTTACACACGACCATTACATAATGGTTTACAATACAAATATGTTACATCGAAATCAGTTTCTTGAATGCAGTTTTTACACAATATCATACAAACATGGACTCCAAATCTTGTCCTTATTTTAGTATGCAACAGCGGAAGCTCTTAGTATTCACCTGAGAATAAACATGCTTTAAACGTCAACAAAAATGTTGGTGAGTTATAGGTTTAACCTATATATATCAAACCGTAACAATAGACCACAAGATTTCATATTTCAATACACATCCCATACATAGAGATAAAAATCATTCATATGGTGAACACCTGGTAACCGACATTAACAGGATGCATATATAAGAATATCCCCATCATTCCGGGACACCCTTCGGATATGATATAAATTTTGAAGTACTAAAGCATCCGGTACTTTGGATGGGGTTTGTTAGGCCCAATAGATCTATCTTTAGGATTCGCGTCAATTAGGGTGTCTGTTCCCTAATTCTTAGATTACCAGACTTAATAAAAAGGGGCATATTCGATTTCGATAATTCAACCATAGAATGTAGTTTCACGTACTTGTGTCTATTTTGTAAATCATTTATAAAACCTGCATGTATTCTCATCCCAAAAATATTAGATTTTAAAACTGGGACTATAACTCACTTTCACAGATTTTTACTTCGTCGGGAAGTAAGACTTGGCCACTGGTTGATTCACGAACCTATAACAATATATACATATATATCAAAGTATGTTCAAAATATATTTACAACACTTTTAATATATTTTGATGTTTTAAGTTTATTAAGTCAGCTGTCCTCGTTAGTAACGTACAACTAGTTGTCCACAGTTAGATGTACAGAAATAAATTCATAAATATTATCTTGAATCAATCCACGACCCAGTGTATACGTATCTCAGTATTGATCACAACTCAAACTATATATATTTTGGAATCAACCTCAACCCTGTATAGCTAACTCCAACATTCACATATAGAGTGTCTATGGTTGTTCCGAAATATATATAGATGTGTCGACATGATAGGTCGAAACATTGTATACGTGTCTATGGTATCTCAAGATTACATAATATACAATACAAGTTGATTAAGTTATGGTTGGAATAGATTTGTTACCAATTTTCACGTAGCTAAAATGAGAAAAATTATCCAATCTTGTTTTACCCATAACTTCTTCATTTTAAATCCGTTTTGAGTGAATCAAATTGCTATGGTTTCATATTGAACTCTATTTTATGAATCTAAACAGAAAAAGTATAGGTTTATAGTCGGAAATATAAGTTACAAGTCGTTTTTGTAAAGGTAGTCATTTCAGTCGAAAGAACGACGTCTAGATGACCATTTTAGAAAACATACTTACACTTTGAGTTTAACCATGATTTTTGGATATAGTTTCATGTTCATAAGAAAAATCATTTTCCCAGAAGAACAAATTTTAAATCAAAGTTTATCATAGTTTTTAATTAACTAACCCAAAACAGCCCGCGGTGTTACTACGACGGCGTAAATTTGGTTTTACAGTGTTTTTCGTGTTTCCAGGTTTTAAATCATTAAGTTAGCATATCATATAGATATAGAACATGTATTTAGTTGATTTTAAAAGTCAAGTTAGAAGGATTAACTTTTGTTTGCGAACAAGTTTAGAATTAACTAAACTATGTTCTAGTGATTACAAGTTTAAACCTTCGAATAAGATAGCTTTATATGTATGAATCGAATGATGTTATGAACATCATTACTACCTTAAGTTCCTTGGATAAACCTACTGGAAAAGAGAAAAATGGATCTAGCTTCAACGGATCCTTGGATGGCTCGAAGTTCTTGAAGCAGAATCATGACACGAAAACAAGTTCAAGTAAGATCATCACTTGAAATAAGATTGTTATAGTTATAGAAATTGAACCAAAGTTTGAATATGATTATTACCTTGTATTAGAATGATAACCTACTGTAAGAAACAAAGATTTCTTGAGGTTGGATGATCACCTTACAAGATTGGAAGTGAGCTAGCAAACTTGAAAGTATTCTTGATTTTATGTAACTAGAACTTGTAGAATATATGAAGAACACTTAGAACTTGAAGATAGAACTTGAGAGAGATCAATTAGATGAAGAAAATTGAAGAATGAAAGTATTTGTAGGTGTTTTTGGTCGTTGGTGTATGGATTAGATATAAAGGATATGTAATTTTGTTTTCATGTAAATAAGTCATGAATGATTACTCGTATTTTTGTAATTTTATGAGATATTTCATGCTAGTTGCCAAATGATGGTTCCCACATGTGTTAGGTGACTCACATGGGCTGCTAAGAGCTGATCATTGGAGTGTATATACCAATAGTATATACATCTAAAAGCTGTGTATTGTACGAGTACGAATACGGGTGCATACGAGTAGAATTGTTGATGAAACTGAACGAGGATGTAATTGTAAGCATTTTTGTTAAGTAGAAGTATTTTGATAAGTGTATTGAAGTCTTTCAAAAGTGTATAAATACATATTAAAAGACTACATGTATATACATTTTAACTGAGTCGTTAAGTCATCGTTAGTCGTTACATGTAAGTGTTGTTTTGAAAACTTTAGGTTAACGATCTTGTTAAATGTTGTTAACCCAATGTTTATAATATCAGATGAGATTTTAAATTATTATATTATCATGATATTATCATGTATGAATATCTCTTAATATGATATATATACATTAAATGTCTTTACAATGATAATCGTTACATATATGTCTCGTTTAAAAATCATTAAGTTAGTAGTCTTGTTTTTACATATGTAGTTCATTGTTAATATACTTAATGATATGTTTACTTATCATAGTATCATGTTAACTATATATATATCCATATATATGTCATCATATAGTTTTTACAAGTTTTAACGTTCGTGAATCACCGGTCAACTTGGGTGGTCAATTGTCTATATGAAACATATTTCAATTAATCAAGTCTTAACAAGTTTGATTGCTTAACATGTTGGAAACATTTAATCATGTAAATATCAATCTCAATTAATATATATAAACATGGAAAAGTTCGGGTCACTACAATCACAGTACCTACCCGTTAAAGAAATTTCGTCCCGAAATTTGATTGAGGTGGCCATGACTAACAATAAAAATGTTTTCATGACGAATAAGAGTCGATAAATAGAGTTTTATTATTGAAGATAAAACGATTCGATTATTCAAAGAGTACGAATGAAGCTATCACAAAAGATTGGAGTAGGAAAAGTAAAGATTCGTCTTGACTTTTGACAGAGTCAGGATTGAATTCCGGAATTCAAGGGATTTAAAGAAAATCTTGAAGATCTATAAGATCTGATTTTTCGGGATTTATGGAAATTAAGATCTCTTTAATTAAATACGGTGATCTGCCCCGATTACTACGTCTGATATTTCCTTTATAAATTTACCTTTTCCGTTCCATTTGTTTTCACCACTTCTATACTCAATTACCAAATTCAAAAGATTTATGAAAATGCTTAACCCTGTTCTGATCCTTGTTCTTATTCTAACTATCGCAATGATCGTTCTTCTTTTCTAACTCCCACCTGAAGAATCTGTTTATTTCTATTATGCTCTAGGGATTATTGTATTTATAATCCTCCCGTGTCTTTATATTGCTATTCGTATTAATATCCACGGTTTGTAACTTCTGTGTTGTTATTAGGTTTTGTATCTTCCCTTATATGTCAATGTCACTGCTTGTGTCTCCTATAATTATTGTCATCCACAGTTAATGCGCTCTCTTATTTGCTGCGATTTATACCCCCTTTCTATTTCGGAGCTTCATGCTTTTGTTTACTTTTCGCAAGTAACGGTCCAGAATTCATAGGTATGGAGTTTCGAATTATCATAATATACAAGGTAGAAAGGGAAGATAGTAGCACGATTTGTTTGGTCAAATTACCTGAATCACTGAGAATTGAACTATCAAGAATATATTTTCTTGATATGTTCAGAAGTTAAGCAGAATGAAAGAGTTATGTAACATGGCACATGATGACGTTATAATCTGTGAATCATCATGTTCCATTTAGAAACTCAGCATGACTTACTGTAATATAATCACGTTGATCAAGTGTCATTATATTATACTAACTCATGCATCAGTTCCCAACATTACTTCAATAACATTCATATTTTAAGCTCGAAAGTTTACAGAATATAGAAACTAACAGTTTCTATATGATGTAACACTGATCTCAGGAAGAGATTAATGATTTCAGATAAGAATAGTTATGAAAATATCTTCAGAAATATGGAGGATATTTATAATGAAAGATACGATGATATCTTGGAATTTCTAATATCGATGGATGATGAAGAAGATTTATCCGTAAGGGTTTAGATTCGGAAGCAAGGTATTCGCTAAAGATTTTATCAGAAACAGAATCATTTGGATTCTTTGAAGTCAAACTTATTCTTTGTGATTTGTCCACGGCTTCCTTCATAGTTTCGCATAATTCGCTTTTCAGTACTAAATTTTTTATTGAGTGTTTTCAAAACTCCATTCTTTATCATCAAATTTTCGACAGTTAAGGTCGTGTACAGTTTTTGTTGCTTCATTCAACTTTTCAAAATTCAAAGCATTAATTCGCATACTGGGTGCTTTTTCAGAATTTCAGAATGGAAGATTATAGTTCTAAGACATAAATGTTATATGAATATATATAATTGTTAAATGTGGAAAGGTTTCGAGAATCACAATACAGATTTGCTGATTTCTGGTAGTTGGTATGGCAATTCTTGTTATAAGATGTAAATGAGTAAATGATAGGGTTTCACTGAATATAGTGATTTTTCAGAAAATCAAAGATCAACGGAATTGTTGGTAAATTTACTATTAATGTGGTGAGATATAAACGGTTTCCCAGTATTGATGATGAAAGACAACTTATATATCAGGGTTATAATAAGCTAATCCGAGTGAAAAGTCGAAGTTGACTTGTTGGAGCTATGACAAAGTTGGCTAATTTGGAAAAAAATTGCAAAGTTATTTTAGGTAATAATAACACTAAAGGAATTAACACAGCTATGTGTTAAATGTTTACTCAGTTTTCGAGAGTTTTCAGGTGCATAACTATATGCATAAATCTTTTCTCTCGTAGATGAAGTGCGGTTGGTTCATCCTCTCGATTGAGGTGTTTTCAAGAATCATAAAAGATTTGAACGCAAATTGTAATCGTCAAGATACAAATGAAATTTAAAATGAAATCAAGTGGCAAACTTGAAGAATTATTTAGTTTCATATGTTTTAATCAATATTTTAATTCATTTTAATTGTCCAATATTGGTAGTCCTCAGTTGATAGTCCATAGTTAACAGTCCAATAATTCGTATATAGTTCAATATATAATATTCGAATTAATTAATACGTATCGTGACCCGTGTACATGTCTCAGACTCGATCACAACTTAAAGTATATATATTATTATAGAATCAACCTCAACACTGTATAGAGAACTCGATCATTACTACATATAGAGTGTCTATGGTGATTCCAAATAATATATATAGATGCGTCGATATGATATGTCAAAACCTTGTATACGTGTCCCGATATTTAAAGTGCGTAAAATAAATAACAGAAATTAAATGACGATAACTTAAATTGCGATAATTAAATTGCGATAAATAAACTACGATAAATAAAGTGTAATCAGTTAGCTAGGAACAGTTAGCTGGAAACAGTTAGCGTGGATTGTTAACAAAATTTTTCATAGTTAATTAGTCTGTTTCTAACAAATTTTATTTTGTCAAATGTTTTCTTCATTATGCCACTTGTTGGATTCTGATAGGTCAAAATTCAAATTTAAAATTGAATGAAAATGGTTATTCTGCGGTGAACGGATGGTTGTAAATAGGATAGTAAACGACTGTAGAATCAGATTCAAAGAATGTACAGTGTAACTTATTAATGTGAAATCTAAATATTCCTCGGGTATTACCTACCCGTTAAAATATTTTCACCATTAACACTTTGTACAAAAGAATTTTTAATTACAATCTTTATGAAAATATACTTACATATATATATTTTCTTCAGATGTAATTATGGATTTAATGAGATAATATGATATTAATCTCATTTGGTTTAACGTCCGAACTAGAATACATAATCTCTAAAACATTAGAGATTACATAATCGCCATGAAGAACGAAGATAATTGATGTAGAACGATACGTAGAATGATGTTTATACACGAGGTATAGGATGAGATGTTGAGTCATGGATTGTTGATGGTATTGATGTTGCTGGTGCTGTTGCTGAAGCTGGTACGTTTTGCACCATATGTTCCAAAGCTACAACTCGAATGCGAAGCTCGTTGACTCATTTCTCCGGGATGATTGTTGATAGAAACGAGCGGATGAATAAGGTTTAGAATTTGAGATAGTATTTAATCGTGACGAGATACTTTAGAAATAAGAAAGAAAATGGTGTTTCG